>NC_034410.1:140055633-140062654 GCF_002078875.1 Numida meleagris
GCCGGGCGCCCGCCCCCCGCTCCCCCAGCCCCGGGTGCCTGTAGTCGGCTGCGTGGGGCCGTGGGGCTGTTCCTATCGTTCCCCCCCCCTCCCACCCCCGGCTGCCAGCCCCCTGCTGGGGCCGCCGAGCGGGGAGATCCCGGCAGCCGGCGGGAGGGGAGCCCCCTCCGAACACCCGGGGAACCCCCGCAGCATCACAGCCCACCCCGCCTCGCTGCGGCTGGACGGAAGGGAGGGGAAGGGGAGGGGAGGGCATCCCCGGCCCTCCGCGGGGGTTTGCTTTCGCCGCCGGAGCAGGAAGGAGGGGAGGATGGGGATGAAGGATGCCGGGAGAGGACGCTGCGGGCTCTGCCTTGCCGATGCGGCTCGCTCGGAGCCGAGCCGAGCTTCCACCCGGGGAAGGGGTTTGAGGGCAGCGCGGCCATGTACCCCTTAGCCGAGCCGGGCTTCGATTTCGGCACGGCTCTCCTGCGGGGGATGCTGGTCCTACCCCCGTAACACAGGCTGCCGTCCTCAAAGCAGTCGCCGAAGTGGGTGGCTCTTCATGGGAGCAGAGCCGAGGACAGCTACTGCCCCTGCCCTGAGCCATGGACCTCAGCTGAAGCCCCCATCCTGCTCTGACATCTGTAGAAGGACCCAAATCCAGAAGGGATGGCATCATCAGCCCTTTCCCTTTCAGTTTCCTGGTTGCAAGGAAGCCAATATCTGCTTTGTGCTCCCTGCAGCCCTGTTGCCCTGCAATTTCTGCCACAACACAGCAGCAGGATCCCCTTTTCTCTTAGAGCTGATCCGTGAAAACCTCCCCGCAGAGCTGAGTATTCATACGGCCGCACCTTGGTGCACATTGGGATACAATGGGTCCAATCTAATCCTTCTTCCTTGTCAGCTAATAATAATTAAATAAAAGAGACAAAGCCTTACAGATTGCATGTAGTTTCCATGAGAAGTCCCCCTCCCCCATCTGGGGGAGTTTTCCTGGTATCTCCTGAAGAGACGCCAACAAATCCAAAAGCCCTTCCAGGCACACGGGGAAACAGATTTGCCACCTACTAAAGCAGCTCCCGCTCTGCTTCCCAAAGGAGTTCTGCTCAGAGCCATCCTTCTATTTCCCAGAGCTGGAGGGATAACACATGGAAAGACATCTGGAGGTGGAAGGGCCACACTTCTTCACACCTGCTCTAACATCTATTGGCATCATCTGAATATCATTTACAGTCGTATTCCCAGCGAAGGCTGTGGGAGGCAAGGAAGTTCTGCTAACTGGGCCATTTATCTCTCTCTAGCTCCCGTTCCACCTCAGTACAACAGCGATGATACTTCCTGATGCCACAGCGGAGCTATCAGCATTAGTGAGGATGTGTGGGGCATGAAGAATAGAGCACTTACATCACACAACTCACTACGCCTTAACCTGGCATTACACAGGGAGAAGTGGGAGGTGAAGGGGGAAGGGAAGGAAATTTACGGCCAACCAGTTAATCACAGTTTTGAACCACAACAGTAAATGTTCAGAGTGAGATGGGGATGGTGAGTTATTTTCACGAGGGGGCAGTAAATTATTTTCATTAGCCAAGGGCTGCACGAATGTCAGATAGCAATGGGTGACTGATAGGCAGGCTCACCAGCCTGTTCGGCTTTTGTAGGCCTTACACCAGAGACACAACACTTTTCTGTCCGAATTACAAGCTGTTTTTTTCTTTCACTGGCATCCTCCAAAGGGTCTTGGATATTTCTAAGTTCCAAATTACCCCCATGCAAACTCGCTATTACCACCAAACAGGAAATGGGTTTCCATCTCCTTTCCAAACTTAAAACACCATCACTTAGGGTCAGGAATTCTCCCCCATCCTTGCTCCGTCTGGTGGGATAACTGTTGCACAGAATTATCTTTACTGACTGGGAAGCAGTTTAGCAAAGGGCAGTTAGCTAAAGCCTTCCGTCTCAATGCAGTCACCCAGGCTCTGAATCAGACCCTGTAGTGGTGCTACAGAAAATCTCATTGATAGTACTGCTGTTTGGGCCCCTGGTCCTACTGCACACCTGCTGGCACAAGCCCCCACCGACTTCAAAAGGAGCTTGGACAGATGGAGCACTCCAGGCTGTGATTTGGTTTGATGAGCAATTACTCTCCATTACTATTATTTATGATGTGTTGCTGGCAGCACTTGATGCACACAAGTTTGATATCCACCTCCTTGGCTGACACTGGAGGGCTTTGTAATAATCAAAATCAAGTGGTTCTGCTGAGCTGCAGTGTGCAGCCAGAAGGCTGTAACAGGCTCTGTTGGGGAAGTGCGGAGGGACCGCTGATAAACATCTCCCATGGGTCATGCTGGCCTTTGTCAGAAAGGAGCTTTGTTCAGTCAGATGGGTGGCAGTCTAAAAGTAGAGGAAAACAAGACAGGATTGCATCTGCTGGTCAAGATAACACGGCTGTGTCTTGGCTTATTCATAGATCAGCTGAATTATTGTGAATGACAAAGCACAGGACCGCTTGGTAAACCACACACAGACGCATTATGTGTTAGTAGACTCACGTGTACGTTCATCTGGAATATCTGGATCATGTTTACAAGAGGAAAAATGCAAATATAAATTCAGGAATATTCAGTTACTCTGCAAATACCTTGCTAGTGGAACAGACCAAAAGTGCCCATGAACAAAGGATCAAGGAACTGGTACTCAGTAAAATGGGCAAAGAGATATTCAGGAGTCAGGACAGTCAAACTGTCCATGGCATGGCTGAAACTGTCATTAAAATGCCACGTCCTTTTTTAGTAGGATATACTCTGAGAAAGGTGATGAAGAGCAGAGCTGTTGGGATTGTTCCCTGGTGTGAAAGATTTGAAGCTTGAGGACCTCCTGACCTAGCAATTTCGGATACAGCAAGACCCAGTACATGGAGAGTGAAGCCATCTGAGTGGGATCTCCGATTCAGAGTCAGCACTGTGCTGATGGTGTTGAGTATTTGTATCCTTCTCTTTCTATCCTTCTGCCAGATCCCCTATCTTATCAAGCAAAACATTTGTGGTGCTTCAGGGCATCTCTTTTTTCACAGAGAGTACAAAGATCTAATCCCATTTTTGGCTGCTTTCTAACACCAACCTCCACTCAACCCTTGATAGATGCTGCATCAAGCACCCTCATGTTCTCATCTCCAAAGGCTTCAGTGAAGTCTCCATCCACACACAAACCTATCTCATGGTCCTTTTCAAGTGTTATAACTCACTGTCAGTACGTCCACAAAATGAACCAACGTACCTGCCTGCATCTGGAAGCATCTATAGATCAGCCTGGAGAAGAGAAGGCTGTGAGGTGACCTGATAGAGGCCTTTCAGTATCTAAAGGGGAGCTACAGGAAAGAAGGGAACAAACTCTTTTGCAGGGTCTGTGGTGATAGAACAAGGGGAAATGGTTTCAAGCTCAAAGAGGGTAGAATTAGGTTAGGTATAAAAATATCTTTTACAGTGAGAGTGGTGAGGCACTGGAACAGGTTGCCCGGTGTTATGGTTGATGCTCTATCCCTGGAGACTTTGAAGGTGAGGCTGGATCAGGCCCTGGCCAACCTGATCTAGCTGTGGATGTCCCTGTTCGTTGCAGCAGAGTTGGACTAGATGGCCTTCAGAAGACCCTTCCAACTCTAAGGATTCTATGATTCTATGATCAATGACAAATGAGATTGTAAGCACAGAATAGCACTGATACCCAGCTCATTCAGGCAGTAGGAGCAATCTAGCCATAAAAGAGATCCTGAAGCTCCATGGGGGCTGATTTCTGGGATTGCTGCCCCAAACAGCACAGTGCTGCTGCAGTGCCATGGTTCTAACACCCAGCATAGCTCATGTATTGCAACTTCAGTGTTCAACAGCAAAGATGTGCTCGCATGTTTCTTCTCTCATCTTTTTGCATCCATCTTCTCCTCCTTCCTTACTGTTAAAAACAACTAAATATCAATTTTTTAGGGCTTTTATTTATTTATTTATTTATTTATTTATTTATTTATTTATTTATTTTTAGGGTTTTTAATGCTTAGCATTGAGGGAATATAAGCTGTGGCTATTGCTCCTGTCTGCTAAATGACCACAAATTGAAGCCCAACAGTCCATCAGTGGAACAGGCTGCAGTCATGCACAAAATACTCCCAGTCTTGGTCTTAAGTCACAGTTGCAAGTTTGATCTTTATTTTAAAAAGCTATGACCTAGTTTAAGCCAAAGTTACAGTCTGTGATCTGCAGATGGTCCAAGTGATCAAAATGTCACCTTCCGGCTTCCTTCTGTGTGACCTCCAAGAAATCGGGCCAGGCAAAAGAGCACACAAAAGTCTTATTAGGGAGCCTGACATTAACATCTGCTCCTTGAAACTGCCCATGGAAGCGAGGAGGAGATGCTCATGAAATCTCACAGCTGTGCAGAAAAATAAAAGGTAGCTATGACAGCCAGCTCTTCCTTCCCCAGACTGCAGATAAGCCTGATGAAATTAGCTGCTGCTGCCGCCTCAAGCTGTTTTCCTTTTCTCTGCAGCAATAAGGTGCAGCTGAAAACCAGAGCCTGTATTACCACCTGCATAGGGACTGAGGAACTGTGGGGCTGGTGCTGGTCTCAAAGCATTAAAGTCTGTCCATTTGTAGGCCTGTCCTTTTCTACCTCTTTGTACATTTTCTAGGGTGATTCCCTTGGAAATTGCCCTGGCTCTTTAACTAGCAAGTGGCCAAATTTTGGACTTGACATTTGTCTTGGTGGAGGAGGAAAAAGGAAGAATTTGTTAAGATATATATATATATTTATATATGTGTGTGTGTTAAATACCTCCATAGAAGAGATGCTCATATGAGGAAAAGACTCCAGATCTGCTGGTCTGAGAGAAAGCAGGTTGAATGTTCGCTGGATTTCAACGGCAGCAGCTTTGACCTGGCAGAAAACCTAGAAGTGAAAACCAGTCCACAGAAATCGGGCAAGAGGTAATGGCTTTAAGTAGTGCCCAGGGTGATTTGGCTTGGATATTAGGAAACATTTATTCTCTGAAAGAGTGATGAGACATTGGAATGGGCTGCCCAGGGAAGTGGTGGAGTCACCATCCCTGGAGGTGTTCAGGAAATATGGAGATGTGGCACTGAGGGACATGGTTATTGGGCATAGTGGTGATGGGTTGATGGTTGGACTAGATGGTCCTTAGTGGTCTTTCCAGCCTTAATGATTCTATGTAATCACCTGTGTCACCTCTCGCAAAGCTCCACCACTCAATGACCACTCAGACACTGAATGGCCTCCTGTGCCATACGTGGCAGTGGGAGACCAACTGCCAGATGCCATTGGCTCCACTGCCTGCTAGATCGGTGGAAAAAAACAGAGCATTAAAAAGACAGTAAATCTTCACCTATATAAATTATTGCATGGACAAAAGAAAATCAATTAAATGTATCTTCACAGTGTCTCAATGCCATTAAGAGAGTATCTCAAACTAATCAAAAGAGCATTCATAATTCACTCATGCTCACTTCCATGGATCCATGGCACAGTGCAGAAGGCATGTGTGCATCCATAATCTTGTCCCATTGTTTGACATAGTCCTTGTCTTTGAGACAGGGGGAAGGCTTTCAGCCAGCAAGGTTTATGCATTTTATGGGCCTTACCTATCAGCAGCTCCAAACCTTGGACTTTGGGTCCTTCTGATCTTGGACTATCTTAGTCTGTGACTTTCTTGAAAAAACACTTGTCTCAAACTCTTCTACTTCTCAACCCACTGAGCAGAGCACACTTAACCTTTTTGGGCTATTGGATCTGTCTTATCACAATTCACTTTCAGGCCCGGGAGGCAGGGCAGTACTGTAACATTAAAAGTCAAAGGGCCTGCAAAAAATAACATGGTTATTCAGGGAGGGAAAGCAAAAAGAGAGGTCTTCATGGGTCTTCCATTTCCCTCATCCAGTCTCATGTTTTATGACTTTCCCTCAGCCGTGTGCAATTTCTCACTTCCCCTCCTGACTGTCAGAGAAGGAAAGCAAGGCGAGATCTCACCTCCATGTGCTGGGACATCACAGGGTCAACCTGAAATCCTGATGTTTGAACTCTCATTGCTGCAACTGACAACTCTGAGGAATATGCTCTGGAATTGTTACTAGATGAAATTATTTTTCTACCTATTTTCAGACAGTTTTTAGGCTTGCAGATTGTGGCTAATAGGATATAGTATCCAAGTGAATCTATTAATTTGATACTTTCTCCTACTATGAAAATAATTAATTAAAATGATGGTACTGCAAGTCTAATCATACTGTGGATTCAACAACAAAAGGAGACACTCTAGAGATACTAGGAGGTGCAGTTTGTGCCTGCTTTTGCAAGGACATCCCATCAAATTTCCTTCAGCATAAATATAGGAATTTCCTTTTTGCCTTTAGACCTGAAGAAATCATATTTGCAAGGACGTGTCACACAAGGAAACCACCCACTTGTTTCCTTTACGCTTTCTACTATTAAACAAGGAAATACCCTCCCTTAGCAAACCAGTATCTCTTGGGTATTTTCTGGAAATATTTAACCAATGCTTCTAAATTTATACGGAAATTGAATGGTCACATGGCATGAGCGGAAGAATAAAATAAGAGAAAGGGGTTGTCACGTATGGGAGAAACCTTTGAATATTCACCTATATTTGACATAAACTGACCTATTGCAATTCCTTCTAGTGGAGATGGGTAAGAAAGGACTTTGCTCTGGGTGTATTGAATGCTAGAATGTTGTTTCTCCATGATATTCCATTACTGTTGGTAAAATAGGAGGATGACTGAGTGCTGGAGCAAAATCAGCACCAGCTTTGGGTAGGACCATAACATATGAAGCATCACACAAACTGACATGGAGATGCTGATTTTCAGGCTATCACTGGACATGGTCTGCTTTGCAGTAGTGTTATGGTTTTGTGATTTTTTTTTGTTGTCGGTATTCCACATCATTACATCATGTAAGGTACGGGCAGTTAAAGGGTTAATTCCCCGGTTACTGTAAACTGCCTTTTTTGGTG
>NC_034410.1:140372451-140401861 GCF_002078875.1 Numida meleagris
TGCACTGCTGAAGGCAGTGATCCAGTCTGCACATCAGGCAGTTAACAGAAATGAGAGCCTAAGATGAAGAGCAAAATGATTTTGTCATCTGGAAGGAACTGGGACAGAATGATTTGAAAATTCAGAAGAAAAAAATCCACAAAATAATAAAAAAAGAACAAAAAATGAAAGACAGGAAGGCTATAGTTTTGATTTCATTTATGCAATAATATCTTTTCAAGTACTTTTATTTTAAAATCAAATATTTCAATTTCAAAATCAATACAATTAAATAATTCAGTGAGTCATTAATGATGAAAATAGATCATTCCATTTTAAGTTCAAATACTTCAATACATCAACGCTCAAGCACTTCATTTTTTACAAATAGATGAATTTTTAATGAAGAAGTCTGTTGTTTAAGAGCTTCTGCCTGCATACCCCGGGATTACAATCTCTAGGTAAGGCAGTCTCATAACACATGCAGAGTGAATACAGGTTTGAATTAATGGCTGACCATTGGAGTGACAAGTGGCTGGATGGATGCTGACTATGTTACTCCTCAACTATCAAAACTAACATGGTTCCAGTATGACAGACTGATAGGCCATGCCTCTAGTAGGCTTTTAGCTTGCATCTAGCCTAGAACTTTATCATCCTGGCTACAATGACAAGCTTTCCCTAGGGCAAACACTGAGCTTGAGAAACCTAAAATGAAGCAGAAATTCCAATCGGGTATTTTTGGTTCAAAAGACTCTAAGTCACAGCAGGGGTAAGGTGTATGATAGCCACACAAACCAGATACTATCCCATAGTGCACAAACCAGCCTGGCATGGTGGCCAACAACTCCTTGTTAGAAGTTGCGGAGAGTTTCTAGCAATTAAAACAGCAGGGAAGGATGAGCCCGACGTTGTCTCTATTTTTCCAGAAAGGAACTCTGTAAGGGATGTCACTTCTCAAAATGCGCTGAAGAGAGACTTGTACCATCTCCCTTTTTCACAGAATCATAGAATCACTAAGATCATCTAGTCCAACCATCAACACATCACCACCAGCCCACTAAGCCATGTCCTTAAGTACCACATCTCCACATTTCTTGGACGGTGACTCCACCACTTCCCTGGGCAGCCTGTTCCAATGCATTACCACTCATTCTGAGAAGAAACATTTCCTAATATCCAACCTGAACTTCTCCTGGTACAACTTAAAGCCATTACCTCTTGTCCTATTTTGGTTCAAAATCATAAAATTAAAAAGCTACCTAATTTAGAGTGAAATAAATAAGAGCTGCACATTACTACACTCGCTGTCATGTCCTTAATTCTTGTGGAGAAATATTTCATAGAGACATAGTTTTTTAAGTGCTCACTTACAGGTACCAAATAAGACCTCCAAGGTTGTCCAGAGTCGTGGATGACTGCTCATTTTTTTTGACTCTAATGCTGTTTCTTCACACTTTTCATTGCAGCCTACTGGTCCATGGCAACTTGTGCTGTGAGGTCCTGGGAGATGAACACTCTCCCGTGAAGCCCTTTAAAGGATCAGCCTGACAAACTGTTTCCAACACAGTCAAACACACAGACACAAGCCTGACTGCTTTCAAAGGCAGCAGAGGGCTGACAGGCAGAGAGAGAGGTTAAACTCTTGACATATATTTGCCTCACATCAATTGCACATCACTTTGCACTCCCTTCATGCCTGGTAATAAATGCCTGAACAAGAGCTGAAGGTCTTAAATTTGGTAATGATCTTTCTAACAAAAGTTTTGGGTCCATCTCACTGCTGAAATATGAAATGCCACCAGAGCCAGAGTCTGTATGCTGCACTGATTTATACCAGTCACACTCAGAGCAGTGACTGTGTTTATAAGGGAAAAAACTATTGCTTTGCCAAGATACCAGAAACTCCCTTCCTCCTGCAGAAGCAGTTGCTCTAAGCAGTCCTTCAAAAACAACAAAAAAATCTAAACACAAAATAAACACCTCCACCCTGGAATCCAGTTCCCGATTTACACCCTTTTTTCTGGTGAAGGAATATTTAAGCATGCTAAACGTAGACCTCTTGGTCTATGCTTACCTCTCAGGAAGACTGTTACGTCACAGATCATAGTTCAGCCTCATAGAACATTAGAAAACTGTTTTTTGAGGGTGATTTCTATGTATCAACTGCTTGAAATCTGCTCTGAAAAACCTAACTTGCTACTTTAATTCTCAGCCTTTTATTCTGTGTGAAATTTGCCTTTTCTCTTACCAATCTAATTACTCAATTGTGCATGCAGTTCTCCATGGCTGAACGGGATGGATCTGGTCAAGGATCACATTCCCCCTTGTGGTAGCCCAATGGCAACCCAAGGCTGCTGCCAGCTGCCCATACTACCTGCTAGGTTTCAAGGGCCTTCTTGGCTGATGGTCTTCACTTTGAACTCAGCTAAAATTACTTGTTCTTTTGCAGGACATACATGCTGTACCCACCAGAAGTTGTGCAATAGGATGCTCGAGAGCAGCTACTGCCCAACAGCAAACCTTAGAATGATAGAATCATTAAGGTTGGAAAAGATCACTAAGATCATCTAGCCTAACCATCAACCCATCACCACCATGCCCACTAAAAAATGTCCCTCAAGTGACACATTTACTCTTTTCTTGAACACCTCCAGGGACAGTGATTCTACCACCTCCCTGGGCAGTCTGTTCCAATGCCTCACCACTCTTTCTGAGAAGAAATTTTTCCTAATACCCAACCTGACCCTTCCCTGGCACAACTTGAGACCATTCCCTCTTGTCCTATTGCTGTTACCTGGGAAAATAGGCCAACCTCCACCTCACCACAACCTCCTTTCATGGACTTGTAGAGAATGATAACATCTCCCCTGAGTCTCCTCCAGACTGAACAACCCCAGTTCCGTCAGCTGCTCCCCATAAGACTTGTGCTCTAGACTCTTCACCAGCTTTGTTGACCATCTTTGGATGCATTAATTTTTGAGGGAAGGTGCCTGCTCTTTACTGCCAGAACTTATGTCCTTGTAGGACATTTCTCTACTTTCCACAAATAATCTCTTTTAATCTCTTTTTATTACAGTTTATAACATGGCACATTTACTTATTTTTCCTGCTTGCATTTTACAGCTGGACAAACAAAACCAAGTCCTGGCATAACCAGCCCAAGTTATAGAAGATGAGAACCTCTTTCATCTTTCCAGGGGCTCCTGAGTTTCAGCTTGCCAGCGGTGTCATGCTTATATCTCTGCAGGGCACCAGTTTAAACACAGGACTGGATGACATAGCTGCAAGACATCAAGAGTGTCTACCTGGCTTTCTTCCATCAGTTGCTTGCCCATTTTTTCACCCTATTCTTGGTGCTGCCTTGAGTCTTTGTCCATGTTAGAAAAGATTTTCCAGCTCACCTGAACTGGGATAGTTGGTTCATCTAGATCTTTCTACACAGATCACCTTGTACTAGTGAAGAAGCACTGTTACTGCTCATGAGACTCTAGAAAAGGCTATTTTCATCTATAACAGTAGTGCTTTCACCAGCACCTAAATGTTTCAACAAATCCACATTCCCCAACTGATAGTGGTTTAGTGACAGCCCCTGAGTCAACAGGAAATGCACTCCTGAAAGAGTCCTGCTTTGTGTCCCCTTGGCGTGCTGAGGCTCAGCTTTCCAACACAGTTTTCTCCTGCCCTCACTTCCTCCTGTCCTCTACAGCTGCTCTTTCTCTTTTCTTTAACCCCTAACTACTCATCTTCACTCTTATTTCTTCTCACTATCCATATTCACTTCATGCATGTCTCCTACTTAATTCCTATCTTCAATCTGAGCACATGGTGCAAAAGTCAACAGCTGATCATTTTGACTGGTGGGGTTGCTGTCTTTAACTGTATCCAGCCCTAACAGGAATATTTTACCCACTATGTTTTATAATTGTACTGTTGCTTGTCATTTTGCTGGGGCAGTGGGGAATTTGGAGCTATACAGCTTTAATCTTTTATGATATTTACTTCATAGTTTCTGATGACTTTGAATAGGAAAAAAAATTGAAAAGAATGTAACATTTGTATTGTTAAAAGGCACATGGAGATTCAGTTTAGTGCTAATTGAAAGAATGGAATTCTGCAGAAAGGGGTTAATTCACAGCCACAACGAGCAGATAAAACCTAGTGGTAATTGTATGGCAAAAAAAAAATTAAAAAAAATTAACTGTACTGCAGTGGTGTCAGTCATAACATGGTTAACTCCCACTCAGCATTTTCACCCATCCAACAGAGCAAATAAGTCTGTGGAAGAAAATATGCTGAGATTAAACAACAACCAAGAAGCCCTACATCACAGCGGACATCAAAAGAAAAGCTTTTTTTTTTTGTGTGTTACATTGGAGATGTTGTTTGAGAACAATTCATCCAAGTGAAATTCTGACCACTTGTATCACAGCCAGATCAGGAAAGCTTCTTGCAATTGTCCAGGAAAGTATCTGGCCCTGGAAGCAGCCTGAATTTCTGTTCTGGGTCCTTTGAAAGAAGACAGAGGGTCAAACAGATCTGAAGCCTGTTCTCACTGAAATCAATATCAAGCTCTCTAACTTCAAATCAAAAGCTTTTCTTGTGAGAGGAGTGGACAGGGAAGAAAATAAATGTGCTGGCACTGCAAGGCAGCAAGCCCCATTTATAAAGAGCCAGGTGAGGTAGGGCTCAGGTTGGCTGAGCGTGAGAAATGACTGAGATATAACTCCAAAGCCCCCAAACCCTCCTGGCTTCACTGCAGAATGAACCAGGACATGGGATAAAAATGTGAAATACAAGATCATTACATATGACAACTAACTCAGGTAATGGATTCTTAAAAAAGGAAGAACTACAGATCCTCAGGGGCAATGAGCAGGGAGAGACTGCCACATGCTGGGAATGAGTAGGGGACTGAATTTATAAAGAAAAGAAAAAAGAATGAATTAACTAAAAAAAAAAAAGGTTGCCCGGAGAAGTTGTGGATGTCTCATCCCTGGACGCATTCCAGGCCTGGTTGGATGGGGCCCTGGACAGCCTGATCTGGTGGGTGGCAACCATGTATACAGCAGGGGGCTGGAAATGGATGGGCATTAAGGTCCCTTCCAACTCAAGCCATTCTGTGATTCTATGATTCTATTATTCTATGACTCTTCAAAGCATCAGACCGGTACTGGGGAGAAGCAGTGCTAGGGTTACATGGAGATACATGACAGAAGAAAGTACATTTTATATATGCACACATACACACAATATCTAGTCACACTAGTATGATCCATACAGTATAAATTAGTCCCCATGACAGGTGCCACAGTACAAAAAGGACAAGATTTATGAGGAGCGTCTGGGTTTGGTCAGCCCAGAGCAGAGGAGCTGAGGGGAGGCCTCATGGCGGCTGCAGCTCCTCACAGGGAGCGGAGGGGCAGCGCTGAGCTCTGCACTCTGTGACAGAGACAGGGCCCGACAGAACGGCATGGAGCTGTGTAAGGGGAGGGCTGGGTGGGGGTTGGGAAAAGATTCTTAACCAGAGTGCGGTGGGCATGGAACGGGCTCCCCAGGGCAGCAGGCACAGCCCCAAGCTGCCAGAGTGCATGAAGCATCTGGACAATGCTCTCAAACATATGGTCTGATTTTTGGGTGGTTCTGTGTAGAGCCAGGAGTTGAACTAGATGATCCTTGAGGGTCCCTTTGAACTCAGGATATTCTCTGATTCTATGCTTCTGTGACCACTTTTAGATACACAGCTAACAGCAATGTTTTGCAGGCTCTCTTGTGCCTCATCAGCTGTGTATCTTTCACAGCATGAAGGCATCAGATTTACTCATCTCTTTTGCCCCAGTGGCTACAGTCTGCAATAGCTACCATTTCTTTAGCTGTAATCTGAACCTGTGTGGTTAGTGACATGATAGGGATGTCATTTATTTATTACAGCTTTCGGGAAATCTCTGCAGATTGATGGCAGATGTAATGAGCGCAGAAATAACTTGCAGACACTGAGAGGTTATTTTAAAATCTCAAAACACAGATATGGACTATGCAGCCTGCCTAGTTTTCACCACCATCTTGCAGGGTCTTCTTGTGACTAATTTTATTAAGCACAGTGCTCTCTGCAGAAAAAAACAGAGTCCTGCTAATAATCATCTATGGAGTCCTCAGTAATGCCTGTGACAAACCAGGCTGTTGGTAGTCTCAGAAAAGTGTGTATCTCCTCAATTATTAACAGCCAAAACTTTCAGGAGAGCTTAAAACTTTCCAGATTGTCATCCAGTAGCTGGTGAGTCAGTCAGATGAGAGCTGAAATTTTCTTTCATTTTTCTTCACTATTAAGAAGTCCAAACATTTAAAGATCAGAAAAGCTACCATTCAGAGGTCCTTCGGAATTAAAGGTTACTTCTGAAGAAAAATAAAGTGTTGATAGAACCAACTGCTGAATAAAAAGCAGAGAAAAAAAAAAAAAAAAAGAGGAAGGATATGACAATGTACTTCTTGCATTAATCCTTGGCTGTTTGAGGACAATTTGCTGTGTAGGCTCTAGACACACCTGGACCATTACAGCTGAGGCAGAAGTTTTCAGTCTGCAAAATTTTACTTTGGAATAAAATAATATTTTCTCTTATTACTTCCAAAGAACAGCAAACAATGACAGAAAATGCAAGTTTAAAATTTTTCCTTAATTGAATGCTTTTCAAGCTGCTCATGGATCTTCATTTTTCATCCTGCAGAAAATCAGAGATAATCGGGGGCCGAGTTTCACTATACTACTACTCCAAATGTCTGGTGGACTTCAATCCTTTCTAATCTTCATCTACAGAGTGTTTTGAAGTGTTTTAGTCTCACAAAAATATTTCTGTTCTCTCTTCCTGTGTTCCCTCACATTGTTTACACCGCCTCAAAACAGATCATTCTGAAAACGAGGATGATGTGAAGCGATGGTGATAATCCAAAGCCAAAAAACATAGAAACAATTGTCTGCTTAGCCACAAACAACCCTCAAAACAGACTGATGTTCTACAGTGGTGTATCATAATAGATGTGTAACAAATAAATGTGTGCAATGAGTGTATACATTCACTGGTGCTCTAGGCATGGCTTGGACACATTCTTCTTGGTTTATATCAGTATGAGTTAAAACCTAATGCTAGACCTAATGCTAGACTAGTTGTCATAGAATGGCCCATGGCCAAACTTCAAAACCTTCCAGTATTGATATTTAGGAGCTTGACACTTTATCAATGCAAGAAAACAACAGGCTATATCTACCTCAGGATTTTTATTATTTTTAATATGGAGAGAAAAAAACATTAATTTTTCTTTGAGCAATTTTCACTGTGTCTGTTCATGAGATGGAAGAGACACCAAAGAAAGGATGGCTGAAAGCTGTATTTCCAGTCTGATCTTTCTCTTGAAGGTCAGTTTTCCTTTCACTGTCAGCTTTCAATTTTCAGTCAGATTTTTCTTCAGAATCCTCTTTTACAGCATTCCTGATTCATCTGACTGCTTTACAACTCGTTAAAATCACTCAGTTGTGTATCTATGAAACGTCAACGATGTTTTGTTTTGCTTAGTGAAATATCAGTTTCTGACCAGTTCTTTCTGTAGTCCCTTTTGCAGGGACCCAGATCCCGTTTGCACCTGCATTGCACAGTAGCCCGTCTCACCCTTCTGAGCCGTCCTCTGACCTCAGAGCCTTAAGATATTCCTTGCTATAAGCATCCCAAACACTCTTTCCTTCTCCTCTAATGTGCACACACCAGAATTCCTGGCTTGAAGCATTTGGCTCAATCACAGCTGCTAAGCTTTCTTGGAAATTTAACCACAGTTTCATAATTCCAAGGCATGTGATCAGTTTTTCTTTCACACTGAAATGAGAAAACATGAGTTTCTGGTCTGCTGTAATGGAAATTCTATCATGCCTGTAGTAGTATGTACCTTTTGTTCCCTAACTCAGTACTGGAGACTACTGTGCTTTGTGTGCTTCTCATTTGAGAAACACAGATTTATTCTGAATTACATTCAGTGCTTGTATCAAAGAAAAATTTTTCATTTTTACCTAACTTCAATTTGTATTTTTCTTTTTAGGTGTTACTAGTTCCAGTATGACTAACATAACCTGGAAACCTGGAAGCCAAACATCCCCTTTACTCCAGTTTTCACATAGCCTATTTCAGAAAACCTTTTTTTAAAAAATGAGGTCCACTTTTGGACATTTTCCCTTGTCATCACATTGCTAGTGTTGATTAGTCTACCCTGTTACCTGTAGTAATGCACAACAACAGTGATCTTGCCCTGGTTGCAGTATTTTCCAATATCTTGTGCCAGAGTCATTTAATATGGTGCATTGATAAATAGTACAGACTCTGTAGATGCTTTCAGTTTTGGAACTGAATACCATTTACTCTTTCAAGTTTGCTGACAAATGATCAGATCCTCTACTGAAGGCTAAGACTTTTAGGGCAGTCTCTCATTTCAGCTCCTTTATAAAAATCCTTCAGTTCCCCAAGATCCTCTGGAACAATTCTGGTGATGGTTTCCCTGTTGCACTGTTACTTTTTCTTTTTAGTGAATTTGTTTTTGTCTGTTGTTTTGTTTTGTTTTCCCTGTCTGAGAATAGTTTTCTAATTGTCCCCATTTCCTTAGTTTACATGTCTTACCACCTTAAAGTGGTACAGTTGCTTTCTGAAAGTTTTGTCTGAGTTTCAGGCATAGCGAGTAATCTCTCTGGGAGACAACAACAATACATCTTGCTAGACTCAAGTATCATGATTTGATATCTGACAGAGGTCAGCCTTAGATCCTGGATTTTTAAGCCGTGGAAATGGAGATGTTTCATAAAAATCTCTTTTTTCTATATGACTACCAAAGGTCTGAGGGTCTTCAGTTTACTTGGTCTCCTAACCTAGTCTCATCTCACAAAAGGTCCATGAAGTTTAAATTACCTGGGATAATCTTCCAAGCAGGGAGAGACAGATGATACTTTAGGTTGCTAGGCTTTACAAGCAAAAGTAAAAGCAGAAGTCATTCTGGGACAGCACATGGCATAACCTCAAGGACCACAGTTCCTTTCAAAGAGATGAATCAATGGCGATTGCCAGCCCTTAGCTCGTACTACATTAATAAAATGGTAAATCAAAACACACACAGAAAAAATGCTCTGCTGTTAGGAGAATAAATGAAAAGGAAAATGCAACTGTAGTAGCAAAATAAAGTCAAAAGAAGAACTGACCACAATGCATTAAAGGCGAAGGAATATTGTCAGAATTGAAATTTGGAAGCTCCGAAAAACCGATCTGATGTCAGCTACTAGTATGGGGTAGCAAAATTTCTTTGACTCTGTTTTAGCACACCATAGCAGTGTGCTCCTGATGAGCTGCATTTCATTTCAAGTGTTTAGATAAACATACAAGAACATAGGCAGGCTATTTGCCTTTAACAATGTGGCAATATGGAATTATCACAAATCACTTCAAACATTTCAACACAGAGGCAAGGCTGATCTAAAACACTAACTGAACTACCATTATAGAATGCCTATTAGTTGCCAAGGATCCCAGCAGGCTCAGCTCCCTTTGTTAGTGCTGATAGATCTCTAGGAAATCAAACTTTCAACACATTTAAATGATTTCTATACAGAATGTTTTTTTTTTTTCATTGGAGAATTGAGCATTAAGGCAATCTTTATTTACAAGTTTTGAATGCAAAATATATACGTAGTTTTGTCTACGTATTCTCTGGGTAGTTCATGAGCAGTTTCATATGGGTAGCTGAACTACTCTATTATAGAGATTACAAGACAGAGGGGAAGAGGATGAAGAGGATTGACTTTTCCAACCTAGCTAATTCTGTGATTCTATGATTCTGCAAAAAACAAGACATAGCAAGAGGAAATATATGTTCTCCATCTTGCAGAGAAAAGGAGATCTGGGGCCTAGGTCTTTACTGGAGGATCTAATCTATGACTTGATGAAAAATATAAAACAGGTGTCTAGAAGAGGCACCATTTGAACTTGGATTTGCTTCAGTTTAGCATCTTTGTTATAAAACAGTCTTTATATTTCAGGCTGTGCTAGACAAATATGCTTTCGCAAGTTCCATTTGCCATCTTTTTGTGCATTTCTAATGTTTGCATTAGAGATTTTGTTAGTAATCTCTTTGTTCAACAAACATTTATTTTACTTCTCTTTCAATGTACATAAGGAGAACTGCTTTAGTGATGATTTATGAGTGCCGGGACCCACCCGTCTGGAGGTTGTTACTGAATCAGGGCCAAGGGCAGACTTCAAGCTATGTCTGCAAACTTAGGTCAAAGTTCATGTTCATTTTGGAGGGCTATAATTAGCACAGCAGATTTAGACAGGAAGCTGCTCCCTTTAGACCCAATTTCAAGGCAGTTAGGGTTGTACTCTTTCACCATGGTGATTCTGTGCTTGACCCTGTCTGCCCCAAAGTAATAACAACGGAAGTACCCATTACTACATATTGTTGTGGCTTGGCTTCTGTTACAAAAGAAAGGATATCTTCTAATTATACTTCAGCATAAGACCAGGGGGAACTTGTGGTAAAGATGAAGCTGAAGATGCTATGCATAGTTTTGCTACTTTTCTGTTTTTCAAAGATTTCTATATATATGTGTATTGCAAGTGAGAATTATTTGCATGGAGCTGAAAATCGATGCACTACCTTCTACACGTTTCCAGTCCATGTGTAACCCTCCAGTACTGCTCCGTAGGATTTTGGCTTTTTTTAAGATAACCATATGTGTTACAGGAATTAACTTAATAACTGAAATGTGTTAGCTCTACTGTCAGATCGCATTGGGCTGCAATATCTGAAGTTCAGGAACAGGACAGGCAATACAACAGCAGAATTTGTCCCAGCAGAAAGGAAGTGTATTGCTTACAGCTACTTCAAGGTTAATTTTGAAGCACTGTTTCATGTATGCCTTCTGCTCTGTCCTTTTGCAAAGGTTGGAAATTTCCCAGAATACTTTTATACTGAAGGACGATCCATGACTTCAGTGATTTTGTTGAAAGCACATAGGGTACAATTAAGGTCATCTAAAATAATTAGATTATAGATATGTTATGCACGTATTCCAAATAGTGAACTAGTCTCCCTCCTTAGTCAATCTCAGAAGGAAATGTTTCTCATACTGAGATAGATATTTAAAATAAATTGTCTAAATCCCATCTCCCTATCTTTTTTTCCACTGACTCTGGAATGTGGCTATCATTAGCTTTGCCCAGACATCTCCGCATTTTTATGGTCAAACTGATTAACTCTGTCTGTCTTGCTCTCTCTCATGACAGTATTTTGCAAAAAACATAAGATGAGATGAACTGGCAATTGTTAAGAATTAAAATGAAAGGAGCATGATTTCATTAAAAAGCCCATGACTTGTTTTTCTTCAAAACCCAAACCTTTTGCAAAGGCTTGCCTTTCTCTTTAAACAAAACTACATTTCTAACTCTCATAGTTTGGCTGAAGAGGCAAAATCTGTTTGTGTAAAAAACATGGAAGACAAATGGAAACCATTAGAAATTCTGAGTGCTGTGCAGTTTTAATGTCTGTCTTGTCCTGTGTATTTTTTAATGATTAGTGGAACTGGGATTGTTGGTGAAGAACTGTCAGAGAAAGACTTTATTTATTGTAGCATGCTTCTTATCCATATTTTCCTGGGATGCTGTGTTACTAAAGAGCAGCACCTGGAGCACAGAGAACAATGCACACGTCGTATCTTTTTCTTCTCTGTGTATATATGATATTTAGCTGTCAGTAATTTTATCTCTGGTTCCTGAGCAAATTACTGTTATTAATACTCAAA
Source organism: Numida meleagris (assembly GCF_002078875.1). Classification (NCBI taxonomy): domain Eukaryota; kingdom Metazoa; phylum Chordata; class Aves; order Galliformes; family Numididae; genus Numida; species Numida meleagris. The sequence goes on from NC_034410.1 coordinate 140,384,252, forward strand.
AATTAGAGCAGTGAGATTCCAGCCAGGATTTTATAGGAAAAATTCATGTTCAGCACACAGGAAAGAAAAAAAATACAGAAAAGATCTTCTAGAACGGCATATCCATGGCATTATAATAAATGTAATTATTTACAGATGAATAACTTGCCTAAATAAATTGAAACCCAAGAACTATGAAGCTTCTCCATCTTATTCTCCATAAACAATGACACAAAACCAAGAATAAAAAGAGAGCGTAAAAGATTTGTCCTTATCATGAGAAAAAATGCTAAAATACAAGGCTGATTAGATCCTTTCATGGTTTCAGTTTACACTGGACTTTCCATGCCATGACTAGGCTGATACTTTTGCTATATTTCATCATCCTTTATTTTGGAAGATGTCATCAGCTTTAGTCCCTGTAAATCTCAGAAATGAGTGCTGGCAATAGGAGTTCTTGTTTCTAACTTTGAGTCTACATCTCCTCTCAGGCTGAAAGCATATCAGCCTCCATGTAACTGGAGTGTTGTTGAGTATATCCTTGCTGAACTTATCATGCTCAATGGATTAATTTTTCTATTGTATCCTGCCCAAGGAGAAGAGATGCTCTAAATCTCCAAATGCAAAATATTTCAGCACCACAGTCTTTATTGTGTGCTCACTCTGCAGGAAAGAGGGCAACCTTCGTGAGGAGCAGCTGTTAAATATTTAAAGATGACAAGTTACATAACAGTTACACTTCACACATCAACATTTAGCCAACAGAGTCCTTTATTTCAGCATAACAGACATTCCATCATCCCACCATCTCAACCATGAGTCCTTTTTTTTTTTTTTTTTTAAGAAGAGAAGGAAATATTTTGTAATCGTGGAAGGACAATCAGTTTTGGAAGGCAAACATAAATTCTCTGCAGAGTAGTCACGGCTTTTGGTCTTGTGAAACATCTGTAATACATATATGGAATGTAGTGAACACATCCATTCTTTGCAAAATAGCTTCTTTTTGTCTTATTCTTTGTAAAAATATGAGCTTCCACTACTATGAAATTACACTTTGTAATTAAAAGACATGGGGTCTTAATAAAGACTCTGGCTCTCTTACTGTATGTTGGAAGTTAGAAAATAAACAGTAATTTCTAGAATAATGGACGGTTTGCCATCTTTACATTCACTTGGTACAGAATCTCTTTATTCCTAGTGTCTGTTTATGTGCAGGTGGAAAAAAAAGTAAAACTATGTTCCCAAACTCTTTTAACACAATTTAGGATGGGAAGACAGTGGCACAAAACTGAAACATGATGTAACTTACAGACCCAAGCCCTCTTCGCTCTCACTGCCAATTAGTTACTCTCTGACAGAAAGGGGGGCTGAATAGTTCAAAAAGTTCAAAAACTAAGGTAAAAATCTTTTCAGATCATCTAAACTGCATGGTTGTAGAGGAACTCTTCAGTCCCTGAGAGATCTCCCTGTAAATACAACATGAAACACACACTGTAATAGTTAAACATTGTGGAGTGAATTAGGGTTAAACAGGAAACCTTAACTGAGCATTCTCATTACTTGTCATGGGTTGCAGCCAGACCAGTAATGTTATTTAAATATAAGGTTTGTTGGTTTGATTCCGTGACCTGTTTCTGAGGGAAGTAATGGGATTTAAACATCAGAGAATACTTCTTGCATTTTGTAAAGAGTATGATGTATCTCAAATGGCATTTCCATTACATATTGTGATAATAACAGCCATTTACTTATTTTTGAAGAGTTGCTGGGGTTTCCAGGGTTCTTTGGCCATTTATGGATATTGTTATGTACTATAGCACTAAGGGGATGCTTAGTGAAGAGTCAGGTGAGTTATTTATGTGTGTTGGAGATGGATAGATGCATATTGTTTGGATATTTCAACTTAAAAATGTTTACTCTTGAGTATTTTAGAGTGAGCAGATGCATGAAATCCTTTTTAGGCCTAAAGGACGGAACACAAAGAAGTCAAGCATGAAAAGTGTAAGCCAAGGCAAAGATGCTTCAGGCAACATTTGTGTTAAACGTATCTATTACAGCCATTCAAGAAGCAAACATGGGCCGACAGCCAAATGGTACAGAGGGTGTGTATCTACATCATTCAGACTGATGCTTTCTGGGTCCCACACTGCATAGTACTTGGCATTGGTCTCCTCCAGGCATCAGCTGCCCAGTGCCTCAAAGATAAGATTACTCTTTTATGGTTGTTATTTTTGTTTAATTGATCCAAAACAATTTGTGGACCACTCTTATAGCAGTCCCAGGGGCGGTTTGATGTCATGAGTCAGAGTATGTAAATGGCATGCTTCGGAGGACTGTCTGTGCTGGAGGAGAAGAGAGTGGGGGAAGACACATACTCTTACCCATCTTGCTTGTTGGGAAGGATTCCTGAGCTGAACTATCCTTAAATACAGGTTTTGTGTCAGATGGATAGCTGGTTCACTCCAAATCACAAGTGAGAATTAATATTTAGGGAATGCAAATAATAAGGGAGTAGACTTGAAAGTAAATTTTGGATGGTAGTGTATGACATTACAAATGTATAACCTAAAATTTGCTAAGAAAGAGTTCAAACAGAGATTGGGTCAGTCAATAGATCGTGCTGATCTATGCTAGTGTTGTTTGTATTTTGTATCTTGCCAGGTGAAATCATGAACATAAGATAATAAATCTGGAATTAATAAGTTGCCTCAGTAAAAAAGATAAGTCACGGAAGGAGAACTTTGTGTTGATGACATGTTGTTTACAACTTTTCAAAAGAATTTCCAATTTTTTTTTTTTTAATATTTTCAGGACAAGACCCTTCTATAAAAATGTTGAAGATAGTTAGGAAATGCAGCCATGAATTTTAAGCTTCCCATACAAATGTTCAATGTGCAGTTAATTTGAATTGCTGCAGAATCCCAATCTCTAAGTTTCCAGTACAGCTGGTGTCACTTGACTCTCAAAGGATCAGCTAGTGTAGAAGAACGTGCCCTGCCAGGAGCAATCTCATCATCTCTAAAGGAATCCTCCACAGATTTCAGTAGATTCCCAAATGTTAAATTATTTTTCTCTCGTCTAGTCCCTATGTCTTCTGCATTGCTTTCAGATCTGATAGCTCACAACATGCTCAGAAACAGTGTAATGGTGACACAGCTTAAGAACTGAGCAACACAAATATTTATGTTGAACTTGTTGAAACACTGGGAGAGAAATAGAGATACGTCAGACTTCCTGAATAATTCTCATCTTTTAGAGAAATGCAAGTAGAGCCCTGCTGTCTGCTAGCCTTTGAAATTTCACTTCAAGGAAGCCTAGCATCCTGAGATTTGATTTTTCGTTCATTGTAAAGAATCTGGCCATACATTGGAGTTGCATTTATCATGGAATCATAGAATCATTAAGGTTGGAAAGACCACTAAGACCATCTGGTCCAGCTGTCGATCCATCACCACCATGCCCACTAAACCATGTCCCTCAGTGCCACATCTACACTTTTCTTGAAAACCTTCAGGGACAGTGACTCCACCACCAACCTGGGCAGCCTCTTCCATGCCTAAGAAGACTTCAGTCGAGTTTGCAGATGCAGTCATAAATCTGATGCTATTAACTGCTTAGAGACTTGATTTATTTACTTCTTTATTGCCTCTTTGGTTTATGTTGTTATTTTTTTAAATAAGGCATTTCCCCATGTGGGTTTTTTCACTGAGGGAATAAATTTGCTTTCTTTTCCTACACGTTGTTTGTTTGCTTGCTTTTTTAATCAGCTGCTCCCTTAAATTTCTCCATTTTTGTGGGAAGCAAGAAATCCCAGAACATATTGCATCAGTCCCTGTACTATGTACTAACACCACAGCTTCAACCACGTCTTCGATGCCGCAGCAGAGAGCCTAGCTGGAGCTATTAACTGCTGGCAGGAAGTGTCTGTCGGCCACAGACAGCCAGGTGTTTAGAAGCGCTCTGAGCTGAGGCTGATGTGGTGTGCACAGGTGAGCTTACAGAGAGATCTTGTCTTTCCCTTTTTACACCCTCTTTTATGTTTCTGAACTTCTGCCAGTGTGTTTTTACTGATGGGGGCCCAGCTCTGTATGCATACAGACACAGATTCATACCCCAACATTGTAGGAGGCTCACAGAATGTTCTTGAGAAACAACCATGAAGGAAAAACACTGATTTTTTTAATGAATAAGGTTTTTCATGATTTTTTTTTTAATGAATATCAGGTTGGATGTTAGGAAAAACTTCTCCAAAAGAGTGGTCAGGCATTGGAACAGGCTGCCCAGGGAGGTGGTGGAGTCACTGTCCCTGGAGGTGTTCAAGGGACAAGTAGATACGATGCTTATGGATGTGGTTTAGTGGGCAACATTGGTGGTAGGTGGATGACTGGATGATCTTAGAGGTCTTTTCCAACCTTACTGATTCTATGATTCCATGGTAAATACAACTCCAACTTAATGGTTCTATGATTCTATGATATTTCCTATTGAATTTTCTTATTGTTACCTATTCAAAGGACAAATAGAGAGGAAAAAGGTGAGAGCGAACACATAGTAGAAATCAGCCTAATTCTTCCAGTAATCAAGCTGTGGCCTTGTGTCCTGCTCTGATACCATCAGGAATGTGCCTTAACAACATTGCTGGTTAATTAATTGGACGGGTTTTTTTGTTTGTTTTTTTTTAATTCCCTATTTACTTCTTTATTTGATACCCACAGGTATGTCTTTCTATATACTAGGACACTCCTGCTAAAGTTTCAAACTCTTCTTATCATTTGTTCATTGCTACCTAGAAATGGAAGCACTGGAGTTTGCCTTAAGCTTGTGTTTTGCAGCCAGCAATGCGCTAAAGAAAGAACATTAGGTCTCATCAGGAATAACGATTGCATTTTATTTATGATGAATGTATCAGATAATCAGGGGAAAAAAGAAAGAAAAAAAGACAGTTTTAGTTAAAAGTCCATTTGGCAACTAAAGTCAGCAATAGGAAACAATTTAGAAATAAGAGTAACAAATGGATTGAAATATCTTTTGTGATTCCTCTCTAATTAAGCAATTGATAAAAGAAGCTGAAGATATCAGATGCTATCTAGAGCTGACAAGACCAAAGACAGGAAGAAAGTGGGTTTTTAAGTGTATCGGGAACAAATTAATTGCTAGTAGCAGTAGAAGTAGCATGCTTCTCATCTGTGTTTGGGAGCAAGCAGGATGATACATGATCATATGTATGTGATAAACTGCTTTCTGAGCATTTTGTGGTTCAGAAGGACATGAAAAAACTCTTTGAAATCAGCAGGCTCAGATAACTTTGACTCAGACACCTCCACGTGAAGCTGATGCACTCTGGTTCCCTGGTGTTTTCTTCTAATCTTACAATACTGGGGAAATTACAGATGACTGGAAAAAATGTTAATTCTGTGCCAATATTTGCTGAGGAAAAAACAAGACAATGCAAAGATAGGCTGAAAGCCAGCCAGCCATTTGTATGAAACATCCATAAATCAAAAGAAGTTAAACACTAGGACTACAATTAATTACCATTAATGATGTTTTAATATGGAAACAGCTCTTATCGAATGACGTATTCATATACCAGTAAACTGACTGATTAAAGAGACTTTAAATTTGGCTCTTTTCAAGGGCTTTTAGTACCACTATATATTCTGAATAAAATAAAATATGCTCTGAACAGCATCAATGAAAATTTTTGGATGGGTTAAAATAATCACTTATCTGACGGTATTATTTATTTATTTATTTATTTCTTAGTAACTAGGCTTTATCAAGTGATAGGTCTTTCACAGAGGTTTGAGTTGTGCCAACAGAGGGGTGGCCAGCAGGGAGAGGGAGTTGTTTATCCCCCTCTACTCTGCCCTCGTGAGGCCCCATCTGGAGATACATGCAGGTCTGCGGCCCCCAGTACAAGAAGGATGCAGAGCTGTTGGAGCAGGTCCGGAGGAGGGCCACAAAGGTGATCAGAAGGCTGGAGCATATCTCCTATGAAGATGGGTTGAGGGAGCTGGGCTTGCTTAGCTTGTACCCTTCCAGTACTTGAAGGGAGCTTATAAGCAGGAAGGGGACTGAATTTTTACACAATCTAATAGTGATAGGACAAGGGAGAATGGCTTTCAACTAAAAGAGGAGAAAATTAAGTTAGATGTTAGAAAGAAATCCTTTACTCAGAAGGTGGTGGGCAGAGACTGCCCAGAGAGGTTGTGGATGCCCCATCCCTGGATGCATTCCAGGCTAGGTTGGATGGGGCCCTTGGCAGCCTGATCTGGTGGGTGGCAGCCCTGCCCACAGCAGAGGTGTTGGAATTAGATGCTTTATGGTCCCCTCCAGCCTAAGCCATTCTGTGATTCTATGATTTGTTCAAAAACTTCCAATTTTTTTATCGATACCTTTGAGATGGAATTTAAAGTTCCGAAATGATACAAAGTAAATTATCCTTTGACAAGGCCATAGTAAAATTTGATGAAACATTTTGTAAACTGGATCCATTCAAACTAAATGCAACTGAATAGAGGTGACATCCTAGAAGCACAGACCAAAGCAGACCTAATGGGTAAACAGGTGAAACTGAACCCGTGGAATGACAGTAACAGAAATGGCATCATTGATGCAATTGTCAGACATATACATAAGAGGAAAATGAATAAGAGAAGAGATGTGATTTCTACCTTGCTAGCAATTAAAGTGAGACAAACTGGAGGCAGAGGCAAGAACTACCAGCATCTCCAAAGACACTGTTGAAATCACTGGAGCAAATCAGCTCAGTCTCTTGCTACGTGAAGCCATGGTTGGGTGCTTTTCAAGATGATCCTTTAGCATGAGCTGTTTGCAGGCAACTGGGTGATATCTGTGACTTGCAATTCACAGGAAACAAGAAATGTCATCTTCAATTCTACTGAAATGGCCCTATTTTTTTATTATTATTTTTTTGCTGTTGATGCACTAGGTATATATCTATGTTACTGTACAGAGATTTCAGATCCATTGCATTACTTTGTGTAGGCATATCTTACTTTGTAATAATGAATTATAAAGCAGAATACAGGAAAACTCCCTCATTCTTTATTTCTCTTCTTTTTACACCTCTCCCTTAGTTTAGTAGTGGCAATACAGCATGTCAAGCAAGGTCCTCAGACCTCAGTGTATGCATGCAACATAGCATATCCATCAGTGCTGCCAAGTTCCTGCTAAAAATATAAAATTAAGCAAACAAAATCTGCAAGCACTTCCATGGCAGAGTTACTACTGCACATTCCTGCAGCAGTCCGTGGGTAGGTTTGTCATCACGTAGTGTACATCTCTGTAAGGAGTCTACATGTGACTAAACAAACCCAGGCTCCTTTTGTGGCAAGTGGGGTGCCTGTCAGTAGTGTAGGAGTTTAGGAGGTGGTTCGTCTTCTGAAGTACGCATCTGTATGTGGATGGATAAACTGAACCATAAGCTTCACTGACTCAACTGGATATCATGGAAGCACAGACAGCCAGCTCAAGTATAACTCCTACCATGGCATTTGTGATTAATTCTACCTTTTGTGGTCTTACAGATCTTGTCTTAATGCTGTTGCTGTGGGCTCTGCTCTGAGCATCATATGGAGGCAAACTGAATATAGGGCTGTGGCCTGTCTTGCTATGACTTACTTCATATGGTAAAGAAAACTAAATATCGCTTCTTTTTTTAGGACACAGATGAACAAATCACTTCAACTCGTGCAAAGGACTTCACTGCAGTATAAACTTTGGCCATGGTGGAGGAACAAAGGTTATTCTTTCCATCTATGCACCATCTGTCTCAGATGAATAGTAATTTAAAAAATTAAACTTACCTTCAATACAACTCTACCTGTTACTTGTTTCTTTCCCCTTTCTCCACTTGTCTGACCAAGGAGTTGAGGAACGGCGCTCAGAATTCCTGCCAACTGCACATAACAATGTGGTGATGTAATATAATTTCCTCTCTGTCTTCCATATGTACTAAAGCAGAGACTATGTAGATAAGCCATATTTATGGGATAATCACAACATTTCCTAAAACAAAGCAGTGTTTTACTGCTTATATCCAGTTCCAAGTCATTACTACATCTTTCAAGCAGTATTTCCCTAACCTCATGATTAGTAGGGTGAATGTGAAGGAGTTCTGCAAGAAATTACTCACAATCAGAGTCACTTTTACCATCACATTTAATTCATGTTTACAAAGAGAAAATATAGAAGTCACATAATCTGTGATACTCAGCTCTGCTACATGTGCTCAGGCATTGCTCTCTCCCAGTGGTGCAGCTGGAAGTAGGCTTTACCCGGTTCCGAAGTGCGGGGTCACAAGTCTGCCTGGGGGAAAAGCCCAAAGGTTTGTGAGTTCTGGTTCAAGTCCAAAGGACTACCTGGAAAAGGATGCTTTGCTGCTGGATCCAGTGCTACTTCCTGTCAGCCATTCTACAGTAGGTATGAAAATTGTACAGCCAACAAAGAATAGACTGAGGATTTGGTATGCAAGTCTCTTCTGAGACCTTATCTTTCCTGCTTGTGCAGGAGTAGATCAGACTCCAGAGATACACCAAATAATCACTTCCAGTTTTAAAAAAGGCAGAAGCAAACACCAGCAGTTGTAATCTACCTGTAACCTTGAGCCCACCTCAGTGTGAGCAGTTGGACTAGATGATCTTGTAAAATCTCTTTGAGTAGAATACTCAAGGAGTCTGTGATTTTAAGGGTTTTACCTTCATGCAACAGAAACTACTCTGTAAATGCCAGATTCTCCTGAGCACTCCAACTCTTTTGTGTTGCCCTGGGGAAACAGAGCAATTATGAATTGCTTTTGCGTGCTTTATGGCTGCTTTGTGTCTCATGGGTATTGCAAAGCATTTGATACATTTTCTCTTGCAAAGCCTGGGGCATGCTAATGGTAGGTGTAAGAATAAATATTCTCACCTGGGAGAAGGCAATAGGAACAATCATGCCCAGAAAGCTTCTAGAGACCTCCGGTGCACACTGAGGGGCAGTGGGCATACTATTAGCTAGAGAAGTGGGAGTATGTTTTATGGAATTTTCCAAATAATTTGCCAAATGTCTCACTTCAGCTAAGAATGGGTACATAAATGCTACTGCTGCTGGATGTGTGAGGACTCACACGTGTGGTTTAAGGGATAAGATGTGGAAAAAACTGTTTCATCAGAGCTAGATTTGGGACTTATATGCCCACTGTAACTCCTTGTTCCATGCTGTAATAGGATTTCACATTATCTAGTCAGCCTGCAGCCCAAGATCATGAAAAGTTCATTCATATGGAAAATCTGTTTTATCACTCATGACAGTAAGTCAAACAGCAGATAATTTACTCCAGCATTTTCTTCACCATGCTTCTCCACAGGAAAGTACAGTGGAAACAGCTATCCTGCCGTATGCATGTGCAGCTCCCAGGAATGCTTACAGAGGAGAGTGCAAAAGAAACATAGGCTTTGGGCTTGTTCATAGAATCATAGAATGGCCTGGGTTGAAAAGGACCTCAGAGATCATCTAGTTTCAGCCCCCCTGCTGAGTGCAGGGTTGCCAACCACTAGACCAGGCTGCCCAGAGTTGTGCACGTGTGCTGCCATTTTGACTTTTCCTGGAGCAGAATTTTAAAGAAAAGCTGGGAGAGGATTCATGTACATGTTTGTGACCATTTAATATCTTATTCCTCTTCAAAATCCCATGTCTCAATTTTCAGAGACAGCGTGTAATTAAGGGACATTGATAATGGAATACAAAGGTATTGTATTAGATTGCTTTGAAAGTAATGCCACCTACTAATTTCCATGGAAACCACAACAGATACAAATAGCACAATAACACTACTTCACAGAGCAAATTCTCAGCTACACAACATTGTTTTTCAAAATAGTCATCGCCATTAGCTGTGCATTTTCACCAGTGATGAATAAGAGCCTGCATGCTCCTCTCAAAAAATCTGCACCAGCAGAGGTGGCAGTTTTGATTGGCTGTCCAGAACATGGCTTTTCTTTCACCAGTGCTGAAACACACCACCCATCTCCTCACTGTGCTGACATCTAGTGTTTGGTCTTCACAAATGTTCAACAAGCATCAGTGAATGCCAATGAGTGCCATTTTTTTCTGTATGGAGGAATTCAGTGACACACCTGTGCTTCATATGCACTTCCATGTCAGATGCCATTCCGTCAGACTGTCCCTGTTCTGCCATCTGTCACATGACAACAAAATTTAATGGAACATTGTCGGGAAGGTTCAGTCTCTACTGTCATACCACCAACACCCACCTCAAATTTTGTGGATCAAAATAATAAAATGAAAGGCATTACTTTTGGAACAGTCCTTGAAGTTTAACCCAGCAGGTAGCAAAGTATCCTGCAGCCATTCATTCACTCCCCCTTAAGTAGGATGGGGCAGAGAATCAGAAAAATATAAAACTCGCAGGTTGTTCTGTCTCTCCCACCATTACTCTTCTCGCTGGCAGTGAGCTTAGTGAAGTTTACTTGATTTAGTTTAAGCACTGATGTGCAATGACTATCAATGTTTTTTTTCTCCTAAATCCAAAACATCACATCATACCAACCACTATGAAGAAAAATAATTCTATCCTATATGAAACCAGGACAAGAGGGTCAAAGGTTTTGCCATTTGATGGCAGAACTCTTTCTTAGGCATCTGCTTATTCAACCCTGTGCAACTCTGAGACTGTCCTTCAGTTTACTCACAGAAACAATGATCCTACAACATTTTCTTGTTCATAACTTTGTCCTGGTAAAATCTTGTTGGTAGATGATCCTGGTTCACCATTCCTCAGACTAGGGGTGAAACACAGCCTGTGCTGGTAACAGCTTGCAATTGCATATATCAGACAGATGGTCCATGAAGACATGCAAGAAATGGAAACTAGGTCAGTTTACTAAGGTTGCAGATAAAAGATTTGCTGGAGCATGTAGGGCCAAAATCATAAAGCTTAAAGCATAAGATGAAATACAGCTAGCAAGGGACTTCAGAGGTAACAAAGAGCGTTCTATTAATATTTCAGCAGAGAAGACCAAGGAAGAAGCTGGTCCTCCACTTAGTGAGAAAGAAAAGCTAATAATGCCTAGGGGCTGAAGAGATTAATGCCTTTCACGTCAGTCTTCACTAAAACTGCCATGAGCCAATGACTAATACATTAACACCCATGAGTAGGCAGGATTCAGCCTACAATAAGAAAAAGGCAAGCTAAGGGAATTCTTTGAAAAGACAGTTTTTGTTCAAATCAGACAGTTGGCTTGAGCCAGCTGCCCGCTATCTTGAAGAAAATGTGGGGATTAAGAGAGAGAGAAGGATGGACATGGGTCTGTTGATACAGAGGAAAAGGAAGAGCCAATGAATCGATCAACTTTCAACACCTAAAAACATATTGATACAAACAGCGGAACAAACCATTGCTGAACACTTTGAAGATCAGAAGAAGTTTAGCAACACCAAACATATGTAGGTTAAAAATAAATCACGGTTAAAAGAACACTAGATCTGTGATATATCTTGAGGATATGAGAGACAGTATCATAGAAGATGATGAAGTTGCTGTGATGTGATTTGACTGTGGTAAGACTTTTGCCACTGTCTCAAATGAAATTTTCTCATTTGAGACGGTACTTTAGTCCAGATTAAATCCTGTAGTGTGGATGGCTACTTTATGGAAGAGTTATCTTCAGTGGATCTGCTGCTCTCTTGCCCTGGAGGAATATCTGGACTGGGGCTCTGGGATCTGACCTCGCATTTTTCAAGATCTTCCTTTCTTAAGCAGTAACACATAAGAGCTACATCTGTGGAGGATACAAATCCATGTTTAAAAACAAAACGAAACAGGAGAGATCTTGTGGAAGAGTCATTTCATAAGGGAGTTGAGGGCAACATCAGGCATGGGGTTGTCTCAGGCTCCTCAGTTTTATCAACAACATTGACAATTTTTTTTCCAAGGATGGAGGAACAGGATTGACCTGCCTTCGTTATGGGAAAAACAAACACAGGAAATAACAGCAGGAAAGAGAAGCAACACCCTGAATGTGTGTAAACAGGAGGTCTCTTTCTAGTCCTAGTGCTAGTCCTGGTTTTGATCACATCAAAGATTAGAGGAGGGTAGAAGAAAAGATCAGAGAGGTAGAAATCATGATGATTGAGCAAAGAATGGAAGAAGTAAGGAAGAAGAGAAGGCTGCAGTAGAGGTAGTGCTCATTGTCTTTAAACATGTTAAATGCTACACTGAAAAGGGAAGAAATAATTCTTCCAATATGCCTAACAGGTAGTGAACTTAAAGTGCAGCAAGGGACGGTTAAACGTTAGACTTAACATTCTAACTCTGAGGACAGTGAGTCCCTTGACAGAAGCTGATCTCCATCACTATATAGGGATGCAGGCTTTCTCCATCACCTGAACGGACATATCCCCTGGGTCCATCTCAAGGACCCTGATCTAGGACATGGTGATGAAATAAAACCAGGAGGTTTTAAACACATGAAAGCTTTCCTAAACTGGCCACCTTACTTATGGTCTCAGCAGCCATCTTGAAGCCTGAAATGGGTCAGAGATTTTTCTTCCTGAGGTACCTCTAGGAAGTGACACAAGATGGGAACAACAGTCCTACTCTGCAAAGAGAAGGGTGGGTATCCTGGGAGATGACTTGTCTCCATAGCCAGCAACAATTTTGAGTTCCTGAAACTAAAGAAAACTAGCTTTCCCTAAAGGCACTCAGACATTTTCCTAGCTCCACGTTGAGTCCTGCTCTGTGAGGTGCTGGGAGTGCAACCAACCAGCCCCTCAAGGGCTGACACTAGGACCTAAGGATTTCATGCCAGAGGGGTGCACATGAGACTAAAAAAGTAGATCAGATCAGATTGCCAAAGACAACAGAAAAAACTTGCCAAATTAAACTAGAACTTAATGGTCAAAAATGACCACTTCTACTTGAAATTCTAGTTTCCTCCTTTAAAACTTCACTTGCATGGAGGTCAGGGAGTCAGTGAGTGAGAGTAATGGAAATCAGCCCACGTGAAGCTGAAGGCCCCTGTTGGAAGGAGGGTGGCTTCACTACAGCTAGAATAGTTCCTACTGTGTTATTACCTGAAGGTGCTATTTAGGTATTAAAACTGTTATGATAAGCCCTAAACTGCAGTCCTTAGTTCTGCAAAGCTACAGAGTATAGCTTGTGATCCACTTGAAAAGAATAACTCTCTCAAAAAGGAACTGGAGCAAGGACAGAGTGAGTGAAGCCCTTTGATTCAATACAGTAAGCCCTCAAAGTCTTCAGCCTGCAATATCCAAAGTCCAGTAGAATTGTTCTGGACTTCCAGTCAACAGACTTTCCCCTTGTCAAGTAAGAACTAAGTATAATGACAGCATTAGGGCAAAAAATTACTTTGTGGAACATGGGGAAGTTTTATTTTTTGGCATCTCACAGTGCTATTAATGTCAAATTGAATTCCAACTTGTGAATGATGAGTGCAACCATCGCAGTACAACTGGATGTTTTTCAGGACTGATGGATGTACAAGCCATATTTTCAACTTTCTTTTTTTTAAGCAAAATAAACATGCTGGCTACAATTTTTGCCAATTGTGGGAGACACAAGGTTTACATTCTGTGTATTTTTTGATGCTTAAGAACAGGAATATATAATGCAGCTTCAGGAGCACTGTGGATCCCAAGTGGGGATCTAGTCCCCATTCCTTCCTCATTCCCATGTCGTGCCTGTCTCCTCAGTGTCCTGAAGCAAGTCCTCCTCATCCAGATTCCCTTCAGGAATCTTGTCTTGGCTGAACATATGCAGTCCAGCAGTTGTTCATGAGCTCAACAATTTTAAGCTTGATTACAGGGAGATGGACTGGAGCCATGTTAAAGGGAAAGAAGCGCTGCCAGACCCTGTGAACCCATTTTATTGCTTGATGTGAGAAGAAGAGCATTTTCTGTTTCCTTGGCTTTGATTGAGTGCTCCCAGGCCTGCGAGGAAGCCACTTGCAGTCGTGGGGGAACTGCCTACTTCCTGCTCTTGGATCAAGGTAGCCTCAGCTCTTGAGCCTCAACCAACCCTTCTGGGTGCGTGGGCTTATGGCCTTCTTCCAGGGCAACTCATTCTACTCCTTTCCCTCAGGTCAAATGCAAGTCTTTATCATCATATCTGTTCCAGAATGCTGACAGGAGGAACAAATTAGGCCAGAAGGAAATCATGATTCCCCTTTGTGGTCCCCTCAGTACAGGAGGGGGTTTTGTCACATGAGGCAGGGACTGAGCAAGGTGAACACTGACCACAAGCAGCAGAGCTGAGGGAAGTGTCCTGCTTGAATATATTACTTCTCATGTCCTGTTCCCCTTCTTCTCTTCAGGACTAAGCAGGTTGGAAAACTGTGGTGCTTCAAAGGAAATCAGAAAGCAAAGCCACAGTGCTCCCAGTTTTGTAAAACTGATAATAGGAATCGTGGTCAGCACTCTTCAGGACATGAAATGTACTTTATTGTCTTCATTATGAACTTATTAAAATGTTTCAGATGCGATTATCATTAGTAATAAAAACACATATCTCCTGAGTGCTCTACATAGGTCTTCTGCTGAGGTCTTCTCTAAAATTACCCATATCAGACATTTACTTCTATTCACCTTCCTGAGATGGAACCACCATAGATACACTGGAAGGAGACTTAGTCTCGACCCTTTGAAAGAATTAAGAATTCATGATGAATTTACTGTTTTTGTTCCTAGAGTGATAGAGTGAAAGTAGATACTCTTGTTTTCACCTATTTTGTTTTTATAACCAAGCATGAATTCAGGAAAAATACTGGTGTAGGCTGCGAGGAGAAAAGACTTAAAGCACAGCTGGCAAGAAAAAAAATAAAAAGATGAGAACCTGAGAGCATGTGGACTGCCTGTGCCTAAAGTAGCATTATTTTTGTGAGCACTACATGAATAAAGCTGTTTTCCCTGCAGATTTGTGTCTGGTAGCTGACTGCTAACTTCATCTGAAGTTGTTTTCCTGCAGTTGTTTCTCTGAGATGTCTCAGCTGTGTGGTTTCTGTGGCTTCTAATATTGTATGAGTAAAGACTCTACTTTTCCCAAACACTGGATACTCCTACCTACAGCCTCTCTCTTCTTCCTCAGTGCTTCTTTTCACAAAATGCATGGAATGTGGTCATCTTTGAGATAATCAAATTTGGCTTGATTTTGGCCAAAAGGCTCAAAAAATTACTGTGAAGGGACGCAGGCAGACATGAACACATATCAAATGATTGCATAAGCACGGTTTCCCCAGGAAAAAGGGACTGAAAGCTGCTCTGTAGAAAGAGAAATGTTTACTAACCAAATACCAAAGAAAACTTTGAATAAAATTTTGCCAGAGTTAGAATGCAGAATTTGGAACTTGGTACTTGAATATTTCGTAATCTAATAATCTAATCATAATTCGTAAATTTCCCATTAGGTTAATTTCTTATTATTGTGGAAAAAAAAAAGTTAATAAATGCAGACAAATTTTAAGAAACAACACATGGGCTAGAATGGTAGAGCTACTTTCCAAAAGAAAAAGTAAGCCCATCTGAGATAGGAGATGATTATGCTTTATAACCTGCATTCATTTATGCTTAATGCAATTTCATTTGTTTGTTTCATTTTTATATTTTTATTTTTCCAACCAAAGATATGTACAATGTAGCCCAAACTTGGAAATATGGAGATGTGTTTGCAGTGTTGGGAAGCCTCAGCGTGTGTGATTAAAAAGGCTAAATTTAATTCCAATCTTACCTAGACCTGACTAGGAGCAAGGACAGTGGCCACAGTAGATTTCCAGCAGACTTTAAGAGCTTTCCCTCCTCATATGGCCAACTCCATCCCAGAGGCTGGAGAATATTGCTGTACTAGCAGAAGGAAAAAGAGCCCAGATGAATGAATAGTTGTGTAATTTTGTGGTCACTGATCTAGAGAATAGAAATACCAGAGTGTGCACATTATCCACAGTGAGTGAAGTCATTTTTTTGGACAAGCTATAGAATTACTTCTCAAGGAGACCATGATATGAAGCAGGCCAGCCAATGGAGGGAGCAGACAGTGCCACTTCAGGAATATGTGCTATATCTACTGGGATTCTTCATCCTTTCATTCCTTCATAGATATTAGTCAATATACTTTCCTCTCTTTTCATGTGCATCAAGGCAAACATCTGCAGGTTGCAAACCCAAAGGTTAATTCCTCCCCTGCACTTCCCACATTTGTTCAAATAGTTGAACTAATATTTATAAATAATTTACTGCATCAATGAATGCCATAAATCAACTCTAAGGACTTCATTTTTACACCAGCTGAGGCTCAGACTCAATATGTGTTATTAATCCAGCTTCATTTATTGGTTAGTGAATAGTATGTAAACCTTTATTTTCAGAACTTTTCTACAGCAAGGATTTCTCAGAGCTTGTTCATATTTCTGTCAGGTTCTTGATTCTCTGTGGCTTGTTCATTTTGGTTATTAATTATTCTTGGATATTGGCATCTTAATTGTGTGATTGTTTGCTCCTGTTTCTTTATTTATTCTAATTTTTTGAAAGCTTTAATTAAGAAATTGGTATATTTTTCAGAGTGGATATTGAGACAGGCAGTCACTCATGAAAGACACTGAGCTCCCTTGGGTATTGTTGCCATTGTCAAGAATGCCTGGTACTAGTTCAAAAACATCAAAATACAATTTTTGCCCACATATTGGCCACATAAATGTCCAACAAGAAATTATGAGAATTTAAAATAGATGAACACAATAGTCAGGCCATTAATCTTGTGGGCAAAATATAAGAAAAAATAAAAGAAATTATGGAAGCAAACAGAACATTTGAAGTTGCTGGCATAAATCCATGAAGATCTAATACTTGTAAATTAATATAAAGCTCTACATTTTCTTTAAATAGGAATTTACAGAATGTAGCGTTTTAATGGCTCATTTTTTTCACGACTGCCATTCAAACCCTGGATGTTTTCACTCACAGTGGAACAGCTCAGCTGCTGTCAGCCAGATTAATACTGCTGAAATCAACAGTCACACAGATTGACACCAGCTGAAGAGCTGTCCTAATAAATCTGAGTCTATTTATGGGGGCTGAAACCACAGTCATGTCTCCCCAAGGGCAGTATTCTCAACTGAATACAAATGGTTTGGGCTGCATGAATGAATTAAATATTGAGGGTTCTGTTTTTCAGACTTAGCTATAGCTTCACCCATATCAGCAGACACGATTCATACCAGCTCTCTGGAGAAATAATCCTTCAGTCCTGGAGTGCTGACCCTCAGACTGGTTCATCAGAACCAGATGATTTTTTAGCTGTTGGATGTATTATCAGCCTTAGATCTATGTCAGCATGGGGAGTGCAAGGCACAGAACTGAGAATGCTTAATCAGAAGTGGAAAGTTGGGTTGGATGACCTTTCACTTCACCTGGCACTTCTTACGGAACTGATGGAATTTACCACGTTATTTCATCTCCAGACACAAAGTACCAGCTGGTACCTTCTGCATAATGGTCATAGAATCATAGAATCATAGAATGGCTTGGGTTGAAAAGGACCTCAAAGATCATCGAGTCTCAACCCCCCTGCCAAGTGCAGGGTCGCCAACCACTAGA
>NC_034410.1:140401956-140492243 GCF_002078875.1 Numida meleagris
AAAAACTTCCTCCTAATATCTAACCTAAATCTCCCCTGTCTCAGCTTAAAACCATTCCCCCTTGTCCTATCACTATCCACCCTCACAAACAATCGATCCCCCTCCTGTTTACACACCCCCTTCAAGTATTGGAAGACCACAATGAGGTCTCCCCGGAGCCTTCTCTTCTCCAAACTGAACAAGCCCAGTTCCCTCAACCTTTCCTCATAGGAGAGGTGCTCCAGCCCTCTGATCATCTTGGTCGCCCTCCTCTGCACTCGTTCCAACAGCTCCACGTCCTTCTTGTGCTGGGGGCCCCAGGCCTGGACACAGTACTCCAGATGGGGCCTCACGAGAGCTGAGTAGAGGGGGACCACCACCTCCCTCTCCCTGCTGACCACTCCTCTTTTAATGCAGCCCAGAACATAGTTGGCCTTCCGGGCTGCCAGTGCACACTGCTGGCTCATGGTACCAGAGATACAAGACTGAATGGGGCAAAAGAGCTGTTGTCTGTCTGTATAGTGATTCCTCTCCATCTTCTCTGGACAACTATTTAAAAAGCAAAAGAGTGAACACTACTGTTGTATTACAGCTTCTTGCACTCCGTGGTGTCGAGTCGTATCTGCAAAGGCTGTGGAAATGAGATACTTACCTGTGCTGAAGTAGGGCTGGCTGCTTGCTCAGATGCTATCAGTAGTCAGCTAAACCAGATGTTTTCACACTCCTGTTTCTCTAGCTCCTTTGATATTTCAAAGGGGCAGGCTTTGTCTCTAAAAGGATATAACTTTCCTTCCTATGGCCTAAGTAATAATATCCGCAATAATAGAGGGTGCAGTTTGACTCCCGCATCTTGTTTCCCATTCCATATTGTCATCTTTAAGTGGGTGATGTTCTCAGCTTTCACCAGCGAGGTCCATCCAGCAGGTAAATCTGGATCTGTGTTGGAGAGGTACCCAAGGGTACCCTCGCAGAAGACTAACCCAGCTACCTATTTGACTTGTTTAAAAGCCAGGCTCATGACTCAGCCTTTACCTTTCATGAGTTAGGAAATTCCAAGGCGCTCTGTTTTTCCCTTGGACTTGCAGGCAGACTCTGATCTCACTTATTATAGAGTAAATCCACTGTAGGCAAAGAGCTATTTGTGCCACACATTTAGAATAAACCGCTATCCTTGCTGAACTTTCCTTCTGCTCTTAGCAGATCCCATGTACTCTGGCTACCTCAGCCCTCAGTAACAGTGTCACGCACATCAAGCAGCATAAAATAAATCAATCATTTTCCCAATTTATTTAATCTAAGAAACTAAAATGTAGTAAAACTGAGAAAAACATTTATGTGGCCAAGAAGGACATATTAAGGAAGGAGTGACATTAAGGTGTTGGGCTTACAGCATCAGAGCTGTTTTGCATTGGGTCATGCTACCTGCTGCCAGTTCACTGTGAATGGCATGACTGAAGAGTTGCATAGTTGCATTCACAGACACAATATCCATGGAAGGTGAAAGGTAAAGAGATAAAAGCCATTAAAATTATAATAGTGCTTCAAGATCCAGAAATCCCATTAGACACTGCAACTGAAAAGCAATGAGGCTTCCTTGTTTTATTGAAGAGTAAGTGGTGATTTATTGAACACTTGAAAATTCATTCTCTGGAAGAAGGTACTGAATTCTCATCAGCCAACAAGAAATTGGCAGAAAGATGAAACTAACAAACTCAGACTGAAAATACGGGACAGACTTTTAACGGTAAATGTAGCTGAAGTTCCCAAGACATGAAGTGGATTTTCTGTCATTTGAAAATTTTAACTCAGTTTTAATTTTTGAACTTGACAGAGAAGCATCTCCAGAACCTACATTTATTGGAGTCAGTGCAAAACTCTCCAAGATTAAAGAAGAGTGAGAAACAACTGCAGAAATCTCTTTCGGCATTGTCAAACTCAGAAGGGGCTGAATCCTGAGAAGTAGAAGTCAAGATGCAGATTGCTGCCATCCTTGAGTTAAACAAAAGCCCAAATGTACCTTTTATTTTAGACAACTAAATGACTGTGCGTGCAGTCACACCTGTAAGTGCACTGATTTGCCATCTGCATACAGAAATCACTATCAGAAGGGCTGCTGACATAGCTGGATGTCTCAGCACCCCACTCTGGAGCAACAGGATCACTCCTTAATCCCTGTCTCATCCAAGCTAAAAAGAATGCTGGTTTATGGTCACCACATGACAGAATCCCATGACCAACATGAGATGAACTGTGGACTTTCAAGCAGACAGATGTCCATAACTCAAAGACTCCATCCTTGCTGACATACTTGACCACAGCGTTAGCTAAGGAATTCACTGAGGGGAATGATGTATGCAAGGGAAATGCTCAAACACAAAAACATTCACAAAACTGGAGTGTTGCTCATAGCCTATCCGCTTTGCATCTGAACCTATTGCACTGGCTAATCTAACTACTTTCACCTGCTTTTACAAGAAAACATCTCATCTAGGTCAGAGGAATTGCTTTCCAAATAGCCCTTGCAGTACAAGAAAGTCTTGGGGGATTTGGATCTCACAGTCAGGTACCAGGTGGTAGCCATTTGCAGATGAAACCCACCCACAGAGTGGGATGAAGATAGCAGGTTTCCTTCTAGGTTCCTCAGCAGAGGAGAATGCACGTGGCTGATTATTGCTGGCATACAAGGGGGGGTGCATATAGGTGGCAGAGAAGATGCAGGTGACAGATAAATACAAGTGCTGCTCCAAAAGTAATGCCTCCTATTTTATTATGTTGGCCCATGACATCAAAGGAGGATGTTGGTGGTATGGCAGTAGATGTTGAACCTTCCCATCAATATTCTGTTATCTTTTGTTGCTGTGTGGCAGATGGCAGCAGGGGGGCAATCTGACAAAATGGCATCTGACATGGAAGTGTGTATGAAACAAAGGTGTGTCACTGAATTCCTCCGTGTGGGAAAAATGGCACCCATTGACATTGTTTGGAGACCAAACAGTGGATGTGAGCACAGTGAGGCATTGGGTGGGGCATTTCAGCAGTGCAACAGTGACATGAAAGACAAGGCACATTCTAGATGGCCAGACACAGCTGGTGCAGATTTTTATATGCATGGCATGCAGGCTCTTATTAATCACTGGTTAAAACACAAAGCGAATGATGGTGACTATTTTGAAAAATAGTGCTTTGTAACTGAGAATTTGCTCTATGAAATAGTGTTATTGTGCTCTTTGGGTGACACCAACCCTGCCTGAAGCACCCCAATGGCATGGAGTAGCCAAGGGGGAGCAGACATTAGAGCGCTGTTTCATTTCTAGTTTGGCCATTAGAACATTCACCTATCCATTGCTGCCCATCCTGCCACACCAAGCAGGAAGGTTTGCCTACTTTTAAATTTACCTTGATACTCCTTTTGCTCCAGATCCTGACTCTCTTTCGGGTTTAAGGTATGTAAATGTGTTTAATGCGATTTTCTTCCTTACATTGTTCTGCTTCAGTTGAAGAGAGAAAGACTTTAAATTCTTTCAAATGCAGATTTGGAAGGCTGAGGGAATATAGCGTGCCTGTGCCTAGATAAGAAGAAAAAAATTCAGAGCTGAAAATCTTTCTAACCATACCAGGCTATGCATTAAAAGTGATCAGAGAGTTTAGCTCTATTCACAGTGGAGTTTGTACTCCAGTCTACCTGGGCAATATTCCTTATGTGCTCCAATACACACCACAGAAATCACAGAGGGGATGTAAAGCATGGCAGTGTGCCCTTCCTTTCCTTTCTGACTGGGGTTTCTCTGTGAAGAGGGGTGCCCCATGGGGTGCAGTCAAAGGGCTGACCCCTTCTGCACTGCAAGGGAAGCCACTTTTAACCAGACTGTATACTTCAAACATCTGGGGATGTTTGCATGCATAAAAGCCTATTATTCATAACCAGCCAAGTCAGACTAAATGTTTATTGCAGCCCTAGCTGAATGCCACGAGCAGTGTTATGGACAGGCTCTGAGCCTTTCAGTGCAGAGTTACATTGCAGCGTTGGACCACTGCGCTGCAGCTTTCCCTTTAAGAGCCCTTTGGCTAACAGCGATGCACTGAAATGCAGGAGGTGGGACAACACCACGCACAAAAATGAAGAAGTGAAGGCAGGAAAAGTTTCTCCAGAGGAAAAATGCAGGGCTTGTCCTTCACCCTGACGTCAGATCTGTCTTTAATAAAATCCCCAAAGAGCCAAGAGAAAAAGGCAGAGTGCCTAGGCTAGGTTACCAGTTAAGGATCGCTCTGCGTTCCCCAAAGTGGTGTTTTTGTTCAAAACGGCTCTAAATCTGGGTTCAATCAATGTATTTAATCCCGGCTTCCAGGGATGAGGTGGCTTTTGCCCTGGATTTTAGCAACAAGCAGCATTTTGCAGGTGAGTTTGGAAACTGCTGGAGACGTGTCTTCTGCAAACACTCTTGTGCTTAGTGCATGGTAGGGTGGTGGGAGAGAGTGCGGTGCATGCGGGAAAGTGGGAACAGATAAGTGGTGGGGAGGTGAGAGTGAAAGTGGGCAGGGAAAGATGAGCTGTGGGAAAAAGGAAAGGAAAGGGAAAGGGAAAGGAAAAGGAAAGGGAAGGGAAGGAAAAAGGGAAGGGAAGGAAAAAGGGAAGGAAGGGAAAGGGAAAGGGAAAGGGAAGGAAAGGAAAGGGAAGGAAAGGGAAGGAAAGGGAAGGAAAGGGAAGGAAAGGGAAGGAAAGGGAAGGAAAGGGAAGGAAAGGGAAGGAAAGGGAAGGAAAGGAAAGGAAAGGAAAGGAAAGGAAAGGAAAGGAAAGGAAAGGAAAGGAAAGGAAAGGAAAGGAAAGGAAAGGAAAGGAAAGGAAAGGAAAGGGAAGGGAAAAATGAAAAGTGCAGAAGTGTCTCTGAGTTGAGTCCATCTCTGCTTAGCATCCAGGTGAATCTGCACAGCAAACTGCGGGTTTCTCTTTTTGTTTGCTTGTTTTCGTTTATTGCTACTGTTCTTATTGTGGAGCAATACAAGGAGGAAAAGATGACCCAGTAGTGCCCGGAGCAGCCGTAGTCAGGCTGCTAGGGGAGCAGGTTGGAGTGGAGAGGCGGGCGGCGGTGCCCGGTCGGGCCGTGAGCGGGGCTGGAGCCGTGCCGTGCCGTGCAGGGATCGGGGCCGGGAGCAGGACCGAGGCCGGGAGCAGACACCGCCGGCCGTTCCCTGCAGGTGCGGTGCCGCTGCCGGCGCTGCCTCCGGGCGGTTTTGTTTCTCCCTGCCGGGGTAAGAGCAGTCGTGTTTAGGAAGGTGACAGACAGTCAAGGCAGGGAGGCGATGCGTGTGGGGAATGCCTGTCCCCAACGGGAGAGCGTGGAGTAATTCCACACGCCACCCTCATCCCCATTTCCGAGGCTTTGAGAAGCGGTGGGTAACCCGAAAGAGGTGCAGAGAGTGCGTGCCAGAGACACGCTTGAGGCTGTGGCATTCCCTGAGCCAGCCACGTGTAAGGCAGTGTCTGAGCATCGCCTCTGCTCACAGTGGGGTGAAAATCAACTGCTTTGAGGGGGGGAGGGTTGGGGGGTTGGCTTTGTAGAGCTGCTGGCTGACACCAGCGATTGAGGGATGTGTAGAGAGATGAAGAGGGGCTTTACAGCGAGAAAGTAGCACGCGTGGTGTGGTGAAATGCACCTGTGTGCAAGCAGATGGCAGAGCGATAAGTCCTGCTTGAATGTGGAGATGGGCTGATATGGTGCCTCTTCTAGAAAAAGAAATAAAAAAATCAAAAAGAAAATCTACAAACCAACGAACACAAAACTAGAAACAAACAAAATGTACCTCTCTGTCTCTCTAAAGTAATAATCAACTCTGATTTTTGTTGAGCAAGCAAAAAGTCTCATTAATGGCATGCAGGACCCCAATTCCTGTCCCCACCCCTCCAGCAGGGTTATTACAGGAGATGTGTGAGAGTGCCTTGGAAATCTCATAGTGGCTATCCCAGGCTCCCTGATATCAAAGCTGTTTGTCAAAACAGCAGCTGTAGCATGGAAGTATGTGTGAGTGTATGCAGACACATGTGCCTGCTGTGGGGATGAATGAGTGGGTGCAATCTGAATAGTGCTGGCAGTGTATTTGGTCTAAAAAGTATCTAAAAAAGAGTTTGAAAGAATATTAAAAAAAAATAGCCTAAACGAGTCATGGTTCTGGACTGTTTGCAGTTCAAGCTATCAAACTCTCTATGCTGGTGGAGCTCCATCTCTTTGCAGTATCACAGGGTAATGTCACCTCCTGAACCAAGACGTGGAGTTAGAGCCTAGGAGCCTGTGCCATCTTTAGTAAGAAAGCTCCAGTGATGAGCTGGCTTTCTGTGGGTCTTCTGCACATCTGAACTGCTGGGGATGGGGGTAGTAAGCTGCTGAAGGACAGATTTGTGGTTGTTATATAAAAGGGGATGAGGGAATGGGGTTGAGTAGTGTGATAGTACAGAGAGATGAGACATGTAGGGGAGAGCAACTGGCAGGGAGAATCAGTCTGTGCTGTATTTAAAGGACTTTTGAGAGAAGATCAGGCACGATCTGGTCTGCTTAAGAGAAAGATCACAGAATCACAGAATTGTAGGGGTTGGAAGGGACCTCTAGCGATCATCGAGTCCAACCCCTCTGCAAAGCAGGCTGCCTGCAGCAGGCAAGATGTTTAATAGTAAAATGAATATTGCAAATGATATAAGATAAATATTTATCTGTCATGGCTGCCTTGCTTGTGAGAGATATCTCATGATCAAGGAGATGTCTCATAGAATATAGAATATCCCAAGTTGGAAGGAATCCATGAGGATCACGGAGTCCAACTCCTAGCTTGCCACAGACCACCCAAAAATCAAACACTATGTCTGAGAGCATTGTACAAACACTCCTTGAACTCTGGCAGCATGGAGCTGTGACCACTTCCCTGGGGAGCCTGTTCCATGCTCACCACCCTCCGGTGAAGAGCCTTTTCTTGATGTTGAGCCTGACCCTCCCCTTTTGCAGCTTTATGCCATTCCCTCAGGTTCTATCACTGGTCAGGAGAGAGAAGAGATCTTAGGGTCATCTACTGTGACCTCATGCAGATGAACACTGATAAAGCCCTGTCCACCCCACCTCCCTGTGTGTTGTGTTGTATTTTTGATGCCATCAACTCAACAGTAATAAAGATCTTCCTAGAACTGTGAAAGTCTCCATAGAATGCCAGCACCAGTCAGGCCACTGAGCACATGCAAAGATCCATGGTCTCCATGGGGACCTGTGAATCCCCTACAGTGACAGACATATGAAAAAAGACAGAGAAGAAAAGATGCTACACTGGGAAAGAGAAGAGCAGAGGTAACAACCAGAATATATCTAGGATATATATATGTGGGCTTCTTCCAAAGAAGAAAGGAGAGAGGAGTTAATATGAGAAGGACAGGTATGTCATAAAGAACACTTCAGAAGGCAGCTCTCAGGTCCTGCAGGAGACACCCTGACCCCAGTGCTGCATTCAGCCACAGGCAGTTACCGAGTTCTTAAAATGTTTTATTGATGAGGTTTTGTACCGGGACCTAACTGTATGGGTAAAGAGTTTGGAAAAAGTCAAATAGCAGAGTGTAATTAGAACTTCAGACATATCTTTTCAAATGTCTTAAAATGTTTTTCATAGATATAAGGGCAGAGACGATGGGAGCCCATGTCCCATCAGCTTTCCTGAGATTCCTCAGTGCCTGAGTCATTTCTGCAGCAAGAGCTTTATGTCTGAGTGTGATGGTCTCTTTCAGCGCTGTGTACTGAGAAATCAGAGCTGGGATCTTCTGCTTCTTGTCCTCATGATTCAGCAGATAGCAGATCCCTTATTCAGATGGGACAAAAATTCCCAGACCAGGGTGATGGTTAGCAAAGCAATTCTGCACTTTTTAGAAAACTGGGGAACTATATAGGAAGAAGGACAGCACTGGGTGTTTCTAAAACCCCCAATATGAAGGGGGGAAATGGGTGGTTTGTAGATGACTGGTGAGTGCAGTCCCACAGAATTCTCCTTTCATCATAGAAACATTTGAGTTGGAATGGACCCTTAAATGTCATCTAGTCCAACTCCCACCCTGCAATGAACAGGGACACCTACAGCTAGATCAAGTTGCTCAGAGCCCCATCCAGCCTGATCTTGTGTGTCTCCAGGGATGAGGCATTCACCATCTTTCTGGGCAGCCTGTTCCAGTGCCTCATCACCCTTACTGTAAAAAGCTTTTTCCCTACATCCAGACTAAATCTCCCTTTTTTTAGTTTGAAACCATTTCCACTTGTCCTGTCACAACAGACCATGCTGAAGAGCCTGTCCCCTTCTTTCTTATAGCCCCTTTTCAATGCTGAAATGTCGCTATCAGGTCCTTCAGTGGTGCTGGTAACAGCAGGTCAGATGGCAGAGTGGTACTGCTCTTCATCATATCAACTCGTAGGCAGGTTTGACACTTTTATTTGATGTGATGGCAGACATGACACATAAACACCAGACTTTCGGCTTAGTGGGTGGAAAGGTGGAGAGAGACGTTCAAATATGGTTTTACAGCCTCCTTTGTGAGCAGCAATTTCATTAGCTAATCACTGATTGCGACCTGAATTCAGAGCTGCCTAAGGCTGTGTGAAAGGTGGTTTGAGAACTGTAATGTGTGGTTTTTCCTTCTCCTTTTTATAAGATTTATTGGCACAGATGTGAGGCCAAGAAATTCATTTGCAAAATATTTGGATGTGGTGGCAGGAAAAAATGATTACATTCCTCTGTGCTCTTCCAGACGAAACCACATTCTGACTAAGTTTGAACAACAACAAAAAAATCTAGAGATTGATTTATTAATTTATCTATTTGTTTTGCTAGTAGCTCACATATAGTTTAGAGCTAAAGGCTGCAGACACCTTTATCCTTGCCTGCAAAATCCTGTGGTTCTCTGAGAGAAGTAAACTGAGGTTTTTCTACTGAGTGCTCTGTAACGGAAGAATGCAGGCTTGCAACATGGATAATGTCACATGGATAATCTCAAGCAGCACAGGTTCAAGGTTCATATTGCTTGTCCCTCTAACCTTTCCACCACTCCCTGTTGCATATGCTTATCAAAGAGAGTCTGACTATGCTTCTCCTCAGAAGAAGAAGCATCCTCCACTGCCATACATTACTGATGTGAATTAAAGTTACTCTGATTAGAGAAGCAAAAGAGCCAGCTGTGAGTATCTTATGGCTCAACACTGGTAGATGACATCCTTGTTGAGTATGGCTGCATCATCTGTAGGTTTTCCTAAATCTGTTTTATTCAGCAGTGTTCCCTCATAAATCCCCACGCATGAAAGAATCATTAGCATTTCTAAGGCAGCACACTGAAGGCAGCACTGAATGGTGCTTCAGGTGGCTTTGAGGTCCAGACCCAAATCTGAGACTGCTTCTTGTTCCAGCAGTTCTGCCTGTCATGTGAATACTCCTCCAGCAGGGATTCTCTGGGGAAAGACATTAGTATAGCTACTAGTAATAGCTGTGGGCTTTAGCAGAAGTATGAGATTCCCATGGTTGTGTTCGGTGCCTGTTCTTTGAAAGAGTTGTGTATGTTTATGTTCTTCTGTCTTCCCAAGGTGCTGAGAAAAGGTCAAAAATTTCAGAAGCCCTCCACATTTGTATGGGACTTTTGACTTCTTTATTCAGGAGTTGGACTCGATGATCCTTATGGGTCCCTTCCAACTTGCTTTATTCTATGATTCTGTGATTCAGAAGCCCTGGGCTCCCACACTGAGGCATTAGGAGATGCTTTAGTGTCATATCAACGCAGAATCTTTCTGAGAACTGCTCTTTTTTGGATGGCCTCAGTGTCCCAGCGGGGTCTTAAACATTCCTGTCTGGACAGCCTTGGCTCTCTTGTCTGAGTGGGAATGAAATGAAGCTGTTTTAAAAAAAAGAAAGAAGTAGTGCTGTGCATGAGGACATTGGCAGATGAGGCCTGAAGGAAGCTAACTGCCCACAGCTTCAACTCAAGATACTCTTGAGTATCAAACCTGTCAGTGTGTCAAGCTGGGGACCAGAAATCAGGGGAAGGTTTCCTTTTTCTTTTCAAATTTGACTTTGTCCCTGGGAGACGCAGATAGGCAACTTAGATTAAGATGTCCTCCTGACTTTCCCTTTGCTTTCTTACAATGTAGCTCAACCATTGTCAATTTTAAGGTGCTTCTGCTGAACACAATATTTTCTGTTTTTATTAAGTAGAAATTTTGACTCACAGCTGTCAGTGTGGCAGCGATGGTCCCAAACAAAGCCTACCCATTTATTTTCCTGTGTTTACCAGGAAATCAACCCTAGCTCCTTGGTGTGGGCCATCGGTTTCCCATCAGTTCCTCTTCTAAGCTTTGTCCTGCCCAGAAGTTGCTGCATCCTGTTACAGGCTACCTTCAGCCTTCCACTGCTCAATGCTGGCAGGGAGATCACAGGGTTTTGCTAGCTGTGGGTAAGGATCACTGATTCTTCTGCAAACCAGTGGTCTTGCAGCTGTAGGCAGTACCTCCGCTGGTCCCTGTTTTTCAGTGCATCCATACTGAAAACCTATGTTTTTCCCTCTTGCCTGTTGCTTATTCTGGCATCCTGGGTGAATCTTCTAGAGTTCTCTTAATCCCTTGTGACTTCTAATAGACTGGGCTTTGATTTGTAATCCTTGCTCTGGGCTAGCTATGGGAAAGTAGTAGGAAGAAAAAGCATTTTTACCTCTCTGGGTGCCAACAGCTGGCTCTGCTGTATGAGTAATTCTTCTTGCGGATGGGGAAGGAGTAGAGAGCCTTTAGGCTGAAACAGCTGTGGAAGAAGATAACATTTAAGCTAAGCTTTGCAGCACAACTTGAATAATGAAATTCTAATACTTGGGTTGCTAATGCATTCCAGGACTGTGCGGTCATCTCTGTGTTCCACTTCTCTTTCTCAATAGCTCCCAAGTTGTTCTGTTTTATTATTCTGGGTCTGTCATTCTACTTAACCTAGAAAGCAAATGAGAGATGACCAAGTTGGAAGTCCAAGTTTCATGAACTCTAGGATGGCTTGTGTTGAGCCCAAAGGGAAACCTGAGAAGTACTTGCAGAAATAATTGTGAGTTCATGCATCACCCTCTGGGGGTTGTGAATCAGCTGAGCATACCTGGATCCCGATGTTGCACATGTGTGCAGCTAGGACCTTGCTGTAATGGAGCGATTCCAGCCGTATAAGGGACCTTCTCCTAAGGCTTTGCGTTCTTGCAGATTCGGAAGAAAAAATATCTCATGCTTGGTGATAGAGCAGCATGGCAAGATATCTTGGTCCAGCATTTCTTTGATGTTTGAATCAACAGAACTCTCAATACCAGTACTGCTTGTGTTGCTTTTATACCTTTCTCTTAGAGCTGAATCACATTCCTTCTGTTCAGTTTATCATCACTGATATTTAGGGTGCATCTGTTCTTTCCCATCTTGGCATACTAAATACCTGTCCAGTGCAATATTTCCAAGTGAATATGAACTATCACTTTGATTATTCTGTCTCTAGCATGCAACACTAACTTGACTGAGTCAGTAGCATTAAATATAGAAACATGCAAGTACTACACCTAGCACCCATATCATCGAATCATAGAATCACCGAGGTTGGAAAAGATCTCCAAGATCATCCAGTCCAACCATCCACCTGCCACCAATATTTCCACCAAACCATGTCACTCAGTACAACATCTAAATGTTTCTTGAACATCTCCAGGGACAGTGACTCCACCACCTCACTGCACAGCTCATTACAGTGCCTAACCACCCTTTTGGAGAAGAAATATTTCCTAACGTCCAATCGGAGGCCATTCCCTCTAGTCCTATCACTAGTTACACAGGAGAAGAGGACGACCCCCACCTCGCCACAACCTCCCTTCAGTTAGCTGTAGAGAGTAATAAGGTCTCCCCTGAGCCTTCTCTTCTCCAGACTGAACAATCCCAGTTCCCTCAGCTGCTCCTCATAAGACTTGTGCTCCAGACCCCTCACAGTTTCACTGCCCTCCTCTGAACATGCTCCAGGGCTTCAATGTCTTTCTTGTAGTGAGGAGCCCAAAACTGAGCACAGCACTTGAGCTGTGGTCTCATCAGTGCTGAGTACAGAGGGATGATCACTTCCTTGCTCCTGCAGGCAACGCGATTTCTAATACAAGCCAGGATGCCACTGGCTTTCTTGGCCACGTGGGCACACTACTGGCTCATGTTCAGCTGAGTGTTGACCAACACTCCCAGGTTTGTTTCTTCTATATAGTCTCCCAACCGCTCTGCTCCATGCCTCTAGTGTTGCTTGGGGTTGTTGTGGCCAAAGTGCAAGACCTGGCACTTGGGCAATTATTTCTTTCTCATGTTGAATTTTCCTCACCTTCCTAAACTTATGCTTGGCCTGTGACAGGGTGTCAATGGTTTATGGGTGTTTGGCCCGTATGGGGAACGAACCCATGACTTTGGCAGGGTGATCACAGAGAAAAGAAGGAAGCATGATTTTGCTTAAAAACAGTTTGATGCCTTTTGCTTGCAGCCCAGAAGGCCCAGTATCCTGGGCTGCATCAGAAGATGGGTGGCCATCAGGGTGAGGGAGCAGTTTGTCCCTCTCTGTTCTGCCCTTGTGAGGCCCTGTCTGGACTACTGTGTCCAAGCCTGGGGCACCCAGCACAGGAAAGATGTTGAGCTGGTGGAGTGGGTCCAGCGGAGGGCCACGAAGATAATCAAAGCACTGTAGCACCTCTCCTATGAGGATAGGTTGAGGGAGTTGGGCTCATTCAGCCTGGAGAAGAGAAGGCTCCGGGGAAACCTCACTGTGGCCTTCCAGTACTTGGGGAGAGCTTACAAGGTGGAGAGGACTGTCTTTTTACACAGTCTGGTAGTGATACAACAAGGGGAAATGGCTTTAACCTAAAAAAGGAGAAATTCAATTTAAATGTTAGGAATAAATTCTTTATTCAGAGGGTGGGTGAGGCGCTGGAATAGGCTGCCCAGAGACGCTATGGATGCCCATCCCTGAAGGCATTCAAGACCAGGTTAAATGGGGCCGTGGGCAGCCTGATCTGGTGGGTAGCAATCCTCCCCATGGCAGGTGTTGGGAGCTCGATTATCTTTAAAGCTCCTTCCAACCTAAGTCATCTGTGATTCTATATGATTATATATGATTCTATGATTATTTCGGGGATGACATTATACACCCAAAACAGTGACTTCACTGAACTTGTCTTTGCTCATGATGGGACTGGCTGTCTTGCGCTGTGCAAACATTCATAGAATGATAAAATCATCCAGTTTGTAAAAGACCTTCAGGATCATCTTGTACCAGGTCTCTGCAGACAGACTGGTAACTTCGCCCTGAAATTCCAGCAGTATCTTAAAGCATCTCCTGGTTGTGCTATAAACACATTGTCACTGCCATGCTCACTAAATGATGTCCTTTGCATGCTTGTATCTGTGGTGCAAGAGGTTGCTCTGTGTTTGTTTGGACTTGTGGATCTTGCTTCCTGGGTTTTGAAACCCACCAAAATATTCCTTCATATATATGATAACTAAGTAGGCTATATTTCATATTTATGATCACCAGTTTATATCTGCTGTGACAAAGGGAAACTTCTGTATTTGGGCTGATAAGAAGCCAGAGACATGGAAATCCATCTGGAGGAAATTAAGCACTCTCTCGAATGGCTGGCACATGTACTTCACTGCCTGCAGGCAACCAAGCCCCTGGTTTTAGAGTAACAGCTGGGTCATTTTATCTCTTTAGCAAGGAAGGACCAAACCACAAAAACTGCAGCCAGTGCTGAGAATCTTCAAGTGGATTATGCCATAAAACTCTTCAGTTACATTTTTAAGGGGAAAAAAAAAGGTGGAAAATAAATTAGTAAAGTATACGTATTCCATTAACTAGTTTGGCCACTCAGCAGGTGATTTATTCATAAGCACTGCCAGCAATATTTCCTGCTGGATCTTGGTCTTGAGGAATAGGTCATAGCCACAGCGCCTGTGTGTGGGCTGGTAAACATTGTTATAAGATACGGGTGCAAATTCAGTCAGCTTTCCTCTTTCACATTTGACTTTATCTATTGCAGTTACCATAGTTAAATATATATTGACATCTCTGGCATCTGTCGAAGAAGTACATCTATGAAGATCATTTGCTGTTAATGATCTATTCACTATTAATGACAGCTGGACTAGATAATCCTAGTGGTCTTTTCCAACTATAATGATTCTACAGTTCTATGATTCTAATTCTCACTGTTTGGGTTTTTTTTTTTTTTTTTTTTTTGAGTGCCAATCTTACGTCTCTAAAAACAGACCCCTAACCAAATATTTCTGTGATGCATTGCTCTCCATGGGCATCAGAAAGGGGTGAGAGAAGCTTCAAATTGATGTCTATGAGTTGGTGGATTTCTGGGGGTCACTTGACTTGTTCTTAGAGATTTTACATCAAAACTCATCATTAGCTTCTTCGGTGCACTGGAGTTCCCCCAAGAGTTGGTGTGACCATGTTTGCACAGACAGGTGGATTCCTCGCTCGTCAGAGTTGCCTGGGTGTGGGTGGGCTCCTGAACTTGCAGTGGAACAATATGCTGCAGTCCTGCTTTCATACTCAGATAAGAAGCTTCTGCTTCTTTTAGATGATACGCTTAATTCGATGTGATTTACATATATGTATACATAAAAAATACACGTGTATATTGCCCCCTACACACCTGTGTTTTTATGGTTTGTGTCAGTTATTCCATATGTATCACATAGGCTGTCTGTTGCAGGCTGAGGAGATGTCTGTATCACATTTTAATTTTCTTTTTTTCCCCTCAGCTATATTTAAATATGTTCCAGAGTATCATCTAGAAGGCTGGAATATTTGATTAGAGGAGTAAATGGATATGACAGCAGCACAGCTAGGGTTTCTTTAAAACCTCTCCATTCTCGATGACTGCACCATTTTATGGAGGAATAGTTGAAAACTTACATCTGTCCCATTTCCCATGTGATTGTATACCTGTCAATCTGTTGATGGTGGTTTTATTGTTCACTCCATGACACAGAGGGGAAGCTTGCTTAGAAAAACCGCTGGGAGCTGTGCAGATATAAATATTTGGGCTTAACACCACATCTCCCGCCCCATACACTTCCCAAATGTGCTATCTGGGACACGAGGTGTGCGTGGGGAGAAGCCCCGGCCGAGGAGATTGCTCGGGAGAAGCAGGGCAGCTCTGAGCCCTGACATCTGTGCACCAACACTGCCCTCGCGTGTTGGGGAGCCGGGAGCCCAGCCCCGTGCTCGTAGCTCCCACTTGGCTTGCTGGGCGCTGCGTGCAGCCAACACCAAGCCCAGCTTTCCAGAGCGAAGCAAAAATGTCAGTACCCAGATCATGAGAAATTAATCTTTTTCCTCCTGGAGACAAACCCATAGAGGGTGTCCCCTCCTTTGTGGGAAAGCGGCAGCTTTAACCGTATAAGAGCTGAAATGTTTTTAGCAGTTTATGTTCTTTTAGGTGGGTAAATGGCAGTATTTGCCTGGAGTGGTTTTCTGGGGGGAGATGTGAGGGTGCTGATAAGCATGGTGAAGTCTAAAACACTTTCTACTTGTACTAAGGCGCTTCTTTGGAATCCCCCATGTCAGCTGCAGCAGTACTCAGGACTGAAAAAAAAAGGGTTTTGAATAGAATCATAGAATCATTAAGGTCAGAAAGGCCTCTAAAATCATCTAGTCCAACCATCAGCCCATGCCTGTGACCGCTCCAGACCATGTAATTCAGTGCCACATTGACACTTCCTTGCACACCTCCAGGGACAGTGACTCCACCACCTCCCTGGGCAGCCCATTCCAGTGCCTCACCACTCTTTCAGAGAATAAATTTTTCCTAATGTCCAACCTGAGTCTCCCCTGGCACAACTTGAGGCCATTACTTCTCATCGCTGTTACCTGGGAGAAGACTCTGGCCCCCACCTTGCTGCAACCTCCTTTCTGGAAGTTGTTGAGAGAGATAAGGTCCCCCCTAAGCCTCCTCTTCTCCAGACTGAACAATCCCAGTTCCCTCAGCCGCTCCCCATAAGGCCTGTGCTCCAGACCCTTCGCAGCTTCATTGCCCTTCTCTGGACACGCTCCAGGGCCTCGATGTCTTTCTTGCAGTGAGGGGCCCAAAACTGAACACAGTACTCAAGGTGCAACCTCGAGCTGTTGTTGTTGTTTTTGGTTTCATGTCATTTACAGTGTTAGGAGGTCTCTGGAATTCTGGGGAATTCTGCCACCTAGTTGTTTTTTACCTGAGCCGCTGTGAGTATCTCAGCAAGTGTGTGAGTCACGTGTGAGGGACCCTTACATCGCTTTGCACCAGCACAGCCAGTTGTAAACTGCTGATTACTTCTGTTTGTTGGAGGTGCTGGAGAGGTGAAAAATTTGTGCCCTTTGCAGGCAACGGGTACATGTGATGGCTGAAAGATAAAACACAAAGTGACTGCTGAGCAGGCAGCATATGAGAACTGGCTCAGTGGAACAAATTCTTTTTTGCATCCAGTAAGAACTAAACAACTTGTTTTATTCTCTGTGTGTAGGAGGCAGGATCATGGTATGGTTGCAGTGTAGGAACAAGAAGTCTAGCTGCTATTTTTGGATCTTCCACAGACATCCTGTCTGCCTTCAGGACAGTCACTTCATCTCTTGGGCCTCAGATTAAATGGGGTTGTTTGATATTTTCCTCCTTGCAAAAGATGCTGCTTTTCACCCTGAGCATTCCCTCCTTGAAGCAGAACGTGTCATGCTCTGCTCGCCCTTGCAAGTGCAGTGCATGTGTTTCCATCCACAGAGCTGACACCGCTGAGTGTATCAGCATGCACTGCTTTCACCAGCTATTTCATGTTCTTTCTCTCACATCTGGATTGCCAAAGCCTTATATTTCAGTTCTCCTTCCACTGACTTCAGGGGCATCACTTCACTCCTCTTCTCTTCATGAATTGATGGCAAGAGTTGTTCTAATTTCCCCACTTGTAGTTTACATTGTATTTAATTTGAAAGCAACAGTTTTGTCCCTAAAGCTTTGTACAAGCCAACAGCAAATCTGTGGGCCTCTGGTTTCTTTTTTCCATCCCCATTTGGAGTGTGGCAGCTTTCCTTTGTTGGAGATGGGAGGGAAGGTACAGATGCTTTGGGGGATTTCTGTTGCATATTAAAACAGAATCTGAGCTTCAAATGTGTCTGGAATAGTGTTTGTCATGCAAAGCCCATGCTGACTTGAGGGCTGGCTCCATCCACTTCCGAACCTCCCTCCTCCCCATTGCCTGAGTTTGCTCCTTTTGCTGTTTTTGGGCCAGCTCTCCAGGAACACACTGTTCCCCTCACCACCCCCCTCCTCCTGTTTCATAGCACATGGGATAAGATGCTGTTTTCAGCCATCTCTCTGCTGACTGCTGTCCTGCAGTGGTTCTTGGGACTGCAGTGGATTTGTGGGTTCTGGTGGATGAAAAGCTGGACGTGAGCCAGCAGTGGGCACTTGCAGCCTGGAAAGCCAACAGCATCCTGGGCTGCATTGGAAGAGGGGTGTCAGTAGGGAGAGGGAGGGGACTGTCCCCCTCTACTCTGCTCTTGTGAGGTCCCATGTGGAGTACTGTGTCCAGTACTGTACTAGGGCCTGTAGGGCAGAAAGGATGTGAAGCTGTTGGAACAGGTCCAGAGGAGGGCCAGGAAGATCATCAGAGGGCTGGAGCACAGGCTGCCCAGAGAAGCTGTGGATGCCCCATCCCTGGAGACATTCCAGGCCAGGTTCACTGGGGTCCTGGGCAGCCTGATCTGGTGGGTGGCAGCCCTGCCCATGGCAGGGGGTTGGAACTGGGTTTACGTTAAGGTCCCTTCCAACCTAAGCCGTTCTAGGATTCTAGAATTCAAAACATTTGTGTTGTTAACCTGTAGGTATGGAGAATAAACTGTTTATCACTGCTACTGCATGGGGCTGGCTAATGCAGTGAAAAGAAGGCATGTGGCCCTCCTATCCATGTACCCACATCCTCAACCAGCATCCTCTTGATAAAGATAATGGCAGGAAATGGGCAAGTGTCTGCTGCAAAACTGTACTGCAATGCAATGGTCCTGCAAACATACATAAGAGTGCAACCAGCTTTATGCAGTTCTTGTAGGACAAATATTCTGGGCTTGTTTTCAGTATGGGGAAGACTTACGGTCCTAGCTGTGAGCTAGGAGCCGAAGGAAGGAGAATCCTTCCCATACCAGCCCTGTACGATTTTAAATATGGAACTCTGTGGAAATCCAGGCCAGTACTGACAAGATACAGAGAACTTTCCTATGGCAAGAATGCAGAGGAAACTTGATGACTGTGAGAGAACACTACTGTTTTGAGACTAAATTCCAAGTTTTCTTTAAAGAAGGAAAGAAGATCTGAGATCATCTGTGGATAGGAACTCTGTACTATGCAGACAGAGCACTGTTTTGGAACAAAACCATTGTTTTATTCTCTTCTCACTACTGTAGAGTAAATGTAAATGAAGTATTTTGATAGTAATCATTCTGAATGATTTCAGTGTTACGAACATGCAGTTTCCCTGACATTTCAGCCTCTACCTGTGGAAAGCTCTTGACTTCAGAAAATTCATTCATCTCTGATACATTTTCTGGTCATGTAATTTCCTTTTAGCCTTATTAAAATTTAAGTGGCGTACATTCCTGCCCAGAGAGGTGGTGGATGCCCCATCCCTGTAAAAACTCAAGGTCAGGCTGGACAGGGCTCTAAGCAACCTAAGCTGTAGGTGTCCCAGTTCAGTGCAGGGGAGTTAGACTAGATGACCTTTAAAGGTCCCTTCCAACTCAAATGATTATATGATTCTATGATTCCTTATAGTTCTAATTCCTCTTTAGTCAAACTGCTACGTTTAGCAGTTATCTGATGCTATTAAGATCTATTGGATAAAATGATTGATCAATATTTAACATGAATAAGGCAATCATCCAGGGGAAAAGCAAACAAACAAACATAAAACAGATGTGGATCTAAATCACTCTTAAGGATGAAACATAGGACAAAAATGTAACAGACCCTAAAACTCAGGCATCCTGTGCTGTAAAGCCACTGAAAAGCACACAGCACTTGATTCCTTTCTGTTTTGGAGAGTTAATGGTTATGGGCTCCCCAAGGATCAGCCCTAAACTCCTGTTGACCACAGTACAGTTTGGATCCATGCACACATTTTGGTATCTCTCTATTTTTCTCTGCTGTGTATCTGAATCCAAACTGAAAACAGTGAGACTTGGATGCTCCTCTGAGACTGCAAGATAGACTGAAAAATGGAAATCAAAATTTTAACATTCTAGGGTTTTCAGCTTAGCAGAATAGGGGAAAGAGAAGAAAAGTGACCTGGAGACCTGGCAACATAAGAGATGGACAATCGTGGGAGGTCTGGTCCGGACAGCTCTGGTTGCACCTGGCTCAGCTTGACCTCAGGGCCTGGTAGTCATCCTCCAGACAGCAAACTCCCATTGTGTGAGCTTTCTTCAACCTTGAATAGGCTTCATTTCTTGGCTGCGTCCTGGAAAGTGGATGCTGTTGCTGATAGCACTGTGTGGCTGCCAGCACACTGGAGCCAAATCTCCCCCTCTCTACAGAACTTACACAGTTGGGGTCTTTCTTTTTGTTTTTAAATCTCAACTGGTAATCTTCTCAGTGGATTTAGGGAAGAAAAGGACAAGTTAAAACTGCACTTTTCACTCCAGGTTCCACTTTCCTGTTGATGCAGCCACATGTTTCCTACTCACTGGTTTGGTAAACAGTTTAACTCTTCAAATCTTCATAGAATCATACAATACCCAGAGTTGGAAGGGACCCATAAGGATCATCAAGTCCTGGATTCTCTCCTGAAAGCCAGGTCCCCCTCTAGTCTCTGTCCAGAGCAGCCTTTTCTTTTTGCTTTTTTTTTCCTTCACACATCCCACACATTTTACATCCTGTTGTGGTTTAATGTTTTTTTCAGAAAGAACAGGATTTCCTCTTGCTTTTGATGAAAACACTCCTCTGCCTTGCAGCTCTCACTTTCTGGTGTTGCGTTCATGCAGGAAAAAATTGTTATTACTTTCATCTTTAATTCCAGGTAATTAAAATTCTATCAGTAATTCCCTGAGTAATTTCTGCATTCACTCAGAAGAAAAAGGTTTATTTTTTGTCTATAATGGGATGAACTGACCCTTGAATACTTGTGCAGCTTTGCCCTCATGATGGACTTGTCGTGAAAACATTGTTCTATTTTTTATTAAAGACATGGAATTAGGTTTGTTTGTTAGTTGCTTGAGCATGTAACTCGGATGAAGTTAATTGCAGCATTACAAAAATTAATAATATGGACATATTTGTGAACAGAAAACTGAATATAAGCTGACAATATATGCTTGCAGTCCAGAAAGCCAGTTCTGTCTTGGGCTGTATTGAGAGGTTTAGTTAGCAGGTTGAGGAGGTGATTGTCCCCCTCTACTCTGCCCTTGTGAGGCCCCATCTGGAGTACTGTGTCCAGCTCTGGGGCCACCAACATGAGGAGGTCATGGACCTGTTAGAGTGAGTGCAGAGGAGGACCATGAGGATGATCAGAGTGGGCTGGAGCACCTCTCCTGTTGACATGGGCTGAAAGACCTGGAGTTGTTAAGCCCACAGAAGAGAAGGCTGCAGACATGTTAGCAGCCTTCCAGTACCTAAAGAGGGTCGACAGGCAAGCTGAAGAGAGACTCTGCCAGGGAGTATAGTGATGGGACAAAGGAGAATGGTTTTAAACTAAAAGAGGGGAGATTTAGATTAAATGTTAAGAGCAAATTCTTTATTCAGAAGTTGGTGAGGCACTGGAACATTTTGCCCTGAGAAGTTTGCCCAGAGACAATAAAGAAGGAGGATGCTTCATTCCACTGGTCTTTTTGGTAGACTGTAAGCTATGTGGTTAGTCCTATCTCTTGTAACATAAAAATCTTGTCAGAGGACTGCTAAGATGAATACATTGAGTATACTCAATTTGCAGTTGTCCCTTTTCTGCTTTAAGAACCCATACTCCAAACTATTTCAGTCTTGACTACCATCCGGAAAAGTTAACAATTTCCAGATTTGTTTACTGATTTCCTCTATCCTTATAGCATTAGCCTTTGTAATCATCTGTGTGAAGTGTTTCTGTATCATGTTTTCACAAGTAATGCCTCTGGTCCACATGTGGAACTAGTAAATTCCTTCAGATAGTCTGGGTTTGTTCCATAGATTTAGGACACATAAGCTCAACAGAGGTTGGGAAAAGGAGACCTTTAGCTGAGACCTTTAGCTTACACTCTGGCTAAAAGATCTCACTATAAATTTGTAAAGGTTTTTTGTGCTGGTCTCACTTCTAATACGAGCATAGAGTGTTTCTCTAGCTTATGAGTTATTGCATTTTTGGTTTGATGTCTACCTGGCGTGCATGGGCACAGACCCCCTTGCAACTCTGTTCTGAGTGGTTGTGTGCATCTGACCTCATCCTGTGCTGTCAGCTACATTTCTACTGAATGTACTGTTTTTATGTAGAAGTCTTTAGCCTTTTTTTTTTTTTTTGCTATTGTTCAGTAGATTTTTGCTTTTGAAGCCAGCAGAATAAATGCTTAGAATTGTGTGCTTCATATTCTGCTGCTTGCTTCTCCTTTGAACATCAAGAATCACTGTAGCAAAGAACTTCAGAGTTCTTTTAGAGTTCTTTTTTTGGCACATTATAAAACACAGTGACAAAATGCCTAATTAAATCCACTGAGGGAGATTTCAAGAGGCAGTTGTTTGACATTAGTAGCCTGTAATATAGCTATAGGCTTTGTATCAGCTTTAGGAAGAAAACAATTAGGAAGATAATGCGTTCCCAAGGAATTCAGTATTTCATTTCCTTGAGGAATTGATTTAGAGCAGCATCTGTTCTGTGCTGTGTATCATTTTATACGTTCTTTTGGATCCCTGAACCTTAAGTGGATTATTTAGATATTCATCTATTTGTGTGAATCAGTTTATATACACACATATGTAATGGGAATCTTTCTAGCATTTGCAACAGGTGGAGGGGAATGCAGAAAACTCAACCACTGGAAGTAGCATAGACCATGGCAACGTTTCTGTCCTGCTGCTGGTGTTGTGAGGTGCCAGGAGAGTTTGAATGTTTGTCAGCAGAGGTTGTAGAAGATGTCCCGATCCCTTTCCTTCTTTGTGTCAACATGGGTGCTCTTGTTATTCTGTGTTCATATTTAAACTCCCCCTGTGCTGTTAACCACTGTGCATGTCCTGCAGGGGGTGTTTGTGGTTTGTCTCCTGGCTGTGTGTCTCTTTTGCCTCTGCACTGTCAGTGTGATAGCACAACTCTTTCTCTTCTTATACATCCTAGCATACCTACAGTTCTGTTTTCAGAGGGTTCCAGATGCCTGGCACTTGTTCAGAACATGAGACCACCTCTTGCTATCTGGATGTATAACATCATCTTCAATTCCTGTTTCCTTTCCTTAATTTAAATGCTGCTGCCACTAGCTAAATAAGTTTATAACACCATAAATACTTCCTTCATCCCCATGAGCTTTTTTCTGTCAGTCTTTGCACACTATGCACAGTCACTGCAAAGGAGGGCTGTGTCTCTTCAGTCTTTCCTGTATCTGTCCAAACTAGTGTAATCAAATCAATTTGCCTAATAAATCCCAGGTTTTTAAAAGAAGAATCTGACTTTCATTAAAACTCTTTGCTTTACACAGTGTTTAAGGTCCCTTTACACCGCCATAGACTCATGAAAGAATACTAAGCCCTGCATGCTTGCTGTGTTACCAGCTTCTCCATATCATTTGTACTAATCACGGGAACTTGTTTTCCCTCCATCTGGTAGGCCTTGTACTCATTTCTACCTGCAAGCAATGAGAATCAATGATTTTGTAGACTCTTCCATAGATAGGGAAACTATAATAAACACTCTTACATTTCTGAGTATAGGAAGTTCTGTGCTTCTTATAAGCATCAGTCTCTTATATTTGGAAAATCATCTGTTTGTTTTCAGGCCTTGTCATCACGAGTGATATCAGCTAAATCTTTCCTTTCACACTACAGATGTGGAAGTATCACAAGGCCTCCAAGTATAGTGATACTATCATATATGTTAAATAAGGGTCAGAGAGGTTTTCAGGGGAAATGAGGGAGAATTTAAAGAAGTGTTTGATTTGGAAGGGGCCTTTAAAGGTCATCTAGTACAACTCCCATTGCAGAATTATGCAGCTTATTCCTCTTCCCACTTTCCCAGAAATACATTGTCTTCTTTTGGACCAAAAGATCTCCCCTAACTCCCTCTCATCAACTGAGAGCTCTATATACCGTAGCTCTGCTTTGGCACTTGGCTAGGAAAAGAGCATTTGTTTGCTCCACATCCTCACTGCTGAAACAGATCGCTTGTTCCTTTGCCTTCGGAGAAATCAGGCTGTCTCTGCAGTGGGAAACTAAAGAGAGGATGGAAACAGAAGTATAGCAGAGCTAAGCTTTGTCAGTACTCAGAACTGTAGTGTTACTGCTATTTTGTACCATTGACCTATCTAATCGAATCCGATGACAGTCATCTTCCACTCTGGGTTTCAGTGGATTTCTGATTTGGTTTTCTAGAAACAGCCTCAGACACTAGGCAGGTGCTGGATGAACATTTGAATTCTGTGTTCCTGTGCTTTCTTCTCAAAAGAGTCCAGATAATGAGATCTTGATGTGGGTATCTTTGTTTCAAACCAACTAATGCTGTCTTACTCTCTGCACACACAGAGCTGACTCACTTCCGATGCTACGGAAGATTTTGCCATGATTTTGCCTGACAGAGGGTAGAGTAAAGCATATCCTTTTAATCTTGGTCATTCTATTCTAGAATCAGACTCTGAAATAGTTTCAAGTCCTTCTAGAGTGTGCAAGGGTCTGGCATCTTCTGCTTGTCCTAAGAATGTTACTGACCCATATTTCTTTCTTCTGCATTCTCTAACAGATTTAATCACATACCAAAATATGCCATTCTTGGAGCAAAAATATCGTTTCACTATGGGACCCTTTGCGTGGAAAAGATACTGTTTGCCTGGAAATGATACTGTTTATTCAGACAACTTGTAGGCTCCATCTGTTTTTCACTCAACTACAAAGATTTAGCAATGCAGCCTTAGTGCTCATCTTTCACTGAAAGTCTTGAGGTGGCTTTGATATAGTGATATGACACCACATTAAATGGTAGTTACATTTTTTTTAATGAATCTGCACATGCCATGTGTTCCTAAGGGGCCATTAGAGCAGCAGTGGCAGATTCACTTTCCTTCTATTGTCTTGAAATCCTCCAGCTATAAAACCAGACATATGGTATGTTTCCTGTTGTCAGATAAAATAATTATTTGCTGCCAAATAACATATTTGACTGTGCTTACTATATAAGATGTATCTACAAAATAGGATTTATTTTGTCTGCATTAAATGTATTGTTTAGCAAAAAATATGAGTATTTTACTTTTGTGTGCCTGAACCAGATTTGAGCTAGCTAAAGGCAGGACTGAACTGGTTTGGTTTATGGACGTATTCCACACATGGTTTTGACAAAGTATGCAATCACCCAGTCCCAGAAATTTTGGTTGTCAGTGCCCTCTGGAGGTCTCAAGTCCCAGCAGCCAAAGATGGAGAATTCAGAGCCAGAGGATGACCTGTCCCAGTGCTCCGCTTACCTCCTTGTTGAGAAGTGGCCTCCCTGGTGTTCAGACAAAGCCTCTTTGAATGAATTTTGTGGCTATTTTCCATATATATGCTGTCTGCTACCACTGAGAAGAATTTGGTTCTTTGCTATTTCCTAGGTTATGTGCCTATTTCCTAGACATCCCACTTAAAGCAAGGGCTCAAAACTGTAGTCCAGGCAGTGAAATAATCCACTGTTATCTCACCAAGACTAGATTAATTTCTGTATTTCATCTAACCTATTAAGCCCTGACAAGATGAAAGCAAGTTGTTAGCCCTTGATATGGACTTCAAGGAATATGTTTGAAAAATAGCAAATGATCAACATAGAAAACCAAAGCTAAGGGAAAACAGCAGTGGAAGCTTGTTATGGAAGGAAAATTTTTATTTAAAGGAAGTAGTAACATACACCTTCATCAGTTCATCATCATCTCTGGGGAAAGGCTGACATTAGTTCAAGCAAAATGTTTCAGATTTGAGAATTTAAATAATGATAAAATTTTGAAATGAAAAGTTGTTTTAAGTCAAACAGTTCTGCATTGGAAATACTGGTAGAAAACTGCTGACATTCAAAATGCAGACTTCTACTTAGAATAGATGAATTATGAAAACCAAGATGACTTAGAACAATGCCCACCAAATGTTTGCTATTCTTGACAGGGGAAAACAAAGGGGAAAAAAAAAAGTGGAACTTCTGTCCTTACTTCTTTTTCATGGCTTGGAACAGAGTGTAAGAGTAAGAGGACAGAAAGCATCTTCCCTTTGATTCAAGGTCATGACTGAATAGTATGAGATAAGCAAATGCAGAACACGGCTAATTGCAAAGTAAAACCTCTGCCAAAGTAGTCTGCTCTTGTCTGGGAACTGGAACTATGATACTGCTTTTGTCACCCAGCCCATGACTCATATGTCAGCATCTTGTTCTGTACTGTTTTAGGATGATTTGTGACCCTATGACCTTGGATGGTCCAAATGCACTCTCATTAGTTCTGCACTCTGCCTTCCTAAAAGTTAAATCTATATATTCATCTCTTCTGGAGACTCTTCTCTGTTGCTCCTCCAGATGTTCCCTGTTAATTTTCAAACTCTAGTTCAAACTAGTTTTACCACATGAGCTCATTAGCTGTACAGATGGAACATGTGCAGCACAAGACTTTGAAATGTTTTCAGAACGCAGAAAATATGTTGTTTAATGCCCCAATTAGTGGAGTATGTGGTGACAGTG
The DNA here is from genome assembly GCF_002078875.1 of Numida meleagris. Classification (NCBI taxonomy): domain Eukaryota; kingdom Metazoa; phylum Chordata; class Aves; order Galliformes; family Numididae; genus Numida; species Numida meleagris. Next base: position 140,427,855 of record NC_034410.1, read on the forward strand.
TCAGCTTGTTAATGATGTCCAAACATTTTTAGGTCACTGTATTCTAAGTAAGTGCTAGTCTTACTGGAGGAATGTTTACAAAACATCAGGTTGCTTTCTATCAGGAAGTTCTTTCATTCTGAACACTCCATGAAAAAAGTAAAGAAAACTCAAGACTACACTGAGTTTGCCAGTATAAGCAATATTTTGGCAAAGCAGTGACTGTATGTAATCTTTACTCTGCAATTGTCTGACTGAGTTAGAAAATAATATTTCAAACATCTGCCTACATTCTTCCCACAGATATATTTTCCAAAATGATGTTATGGGAAGTTGGTTTTTCATCACTTGCAGATCTCAGAAATATTAATGGTTGACTCACAGTGGATTTTTTATTTTCTTAAGCTATTGAATGTTGTGCTTCATGCAGAATGTTCCTTTCTGCTCAGCCTACAGTGCACAGCAAGAATAAATCCAACTGGCACTTGACATCTATAAAACTGTCTTACATTTTCTGGGTTCAGAGTCCATCAGTTTACAATATGTTTTGGAGATTACATGTCTGGGATCAATTTTAATAAGGTATCTAGAAACTCACGGATGCTCTGGGAAAGCTGAACCCCTGATAATCATATTTTCCTCTTACTGTTCTGTGTCCTGTAGAATCTGATTTATATCTCTGTCCTGATTCTGGCTCACTCATCATTAGTATTACCTTGAGATAGTTTCTGAACATTCATAGGGATTTTGGGATTTGCTGCAAGAGTATAACAATGAGGAAAACCTGATAGCACTGTGATTACTGCTGATCTAGCTATAAGAACTGGTTCTTTGTCAACACATCTGTCTTGTATGCAATAATAATGCAAATATTCAGCAATATTCAGTTCAGAATTTCAAACTCAGTAAAACCAAAAAACAAGTTTCTACCTTGATGGCCTGGTTTGAGCCAGGCGTTAGTAGACATCTGGCTGAACATGAACCAGTAGTGTCCTCACTGTGGACAAGAAGGGCAATAGCATCCTGACTTGTATCAGAAATAGTGTAGGGTTAGAGAAGTGATCATCACCCTGTACTCAGCTCTGGTGAGGCTGTACCTTGAGTACAGTTTTCATTTTTGGGCCCCTCACTACAAGACAGACATTGAGGTCCTGGAGTGTGTCCAGAGTGAGGTGACAAAGCTGTGAAGGGTCTGAAACACAAGTCTTACGAGGAGAAGCTGAGGGATCTGGAATTATTCATTCTAGGGAAGAGGAGGCTCAGAGGAGACCTTATTTCTCTCTACAGCTGTCTGAAAGGAGGCTGTGGTAAGATGGGAGTCAGCCTCTTTTCCCAGGTAAGTTGTGATGGGACAAGAGGTAATGGCCTCAAGTTGTGCCAGGGGAGATTCATGTTGGATATTAGGAAAAATTTCTTCTCAGAAATAGTGGTGAGGCATTGGAACAGGCTGCCCAGGGAGATGACGGAGTCACCATCCCTGGAGGTATTCAAGAAAAGTGTAGATGTGGCACTGAGGAACATGGTTTAGTGGGCATGGTGGCGATGGGTCGATGGTTGGACCAGATTACATTAGGGATCTTTTCCAACCTTAATGATTCTACAATTCTATGATTCTAAGCCCATTGATGTAAGTCAGGTCCTACTGTGCTCATCCGAGACCAAGAAAAGCACTTGCTCCCTTGACCTGTAGTGACCAATGTTCCTGCTTTCACACCCTAGCAATGTATAATGAGATAGCTCTTCTGCTGAGCTACACCTAAACTCCCTTTGCCACACATTATCTCTTTGCTCCCAGGGTCTAGCTTACAGTCTCCTGAAGCTAGCCTTATTAGGCTTAACAATAACCCTTCCCTGGCATGCCTTCTTCTCTGTCTCCTGTGTACAGTAACAAATCACAAATGTGTCCTGTTCTTTCTCCTTCTCATTTTTTTCTCAAAGCATTCAGAAGACTATAGACAAATGTAATGTCATTTGTGTGCAAAATGAGTAACATTTAGAAAATAGTTGTTTTTCACAACAGTATAACCAGTTGTTTCCATACACTACTCTTCGCTATGGCAATGTGAACTAGGTAAAGCTCTCACCATGGAAACACCATAGCCAGCTTGTCCTTTTAGATTCATTTTGATATGTTATTTATTTTATAGTTATTTGATATGTTATATATTTTATATTTTATTTCTATATTTTATAGAAATAAAAGCTGTCTCTTTTCAATGTGCCTTTGCCTTTCCTTTTCTTCACCTTAACTGAATTCAAGATCAGTTTGTCAGTGAGTAAGTGTCTTGCGTTGTTGGGAAAAAATAATTTGAACAGCAGAAATAATACAAAATTTTGCTCTTCATATGTTTGGAAGCAGAAAGATTCCTAAGGTTTTCAAACGGGATCCTCAGCAGAGGTCTCACATTTCTATCAAGGTTGATGTAATATTTCTTTTTTTCCTTGTGTGCTTACATGGTAGGCATCCATGTATTCTGTGAATGGGGTGAAAATGTTTTGATTTATAGTGTCTCTGAGCATGATTTTCACAACATTTTTAGAGAGATTGATAAAATTGCTCCACTCTCATTGGGAATTTGCCTCCCATTTAGATATCAACATAATACTACTCCCTGTTTAACTGCAGAACTGAAAGGTAATTCTAGACCTCAAATGTGGTTAAAGCTGGTGAACAATCAGCATTATGCACTGAGCTGTCAAGCTCTTTTTCCATTGGGTTTACACTAAGCAGTCTCTGTGCTTTCCCAGTGATAACAGTCAGAGATGGAAGGGTATGTTGCCTCATATTTTATTTATATATACATATAGATATTTCATTTTGACTTCTTTATTAAGCTTCAACCCCTATGTCCCCCTGGGAACAGTGTTGCATCACGTTGGTATGGGGATGATGCAGCTCTGTCAATGTGAGTCTCCTGGGGTGATTTTCAAAGAGCTTTGAGTTTGTGAGAACATTTAGAGTGGTACGTAGAATTGGCTCTACAAACGTTTCTGCTCGGACTGGCTAAATAGTTCAGCCAGTAGGTGGAACCAGGAGAAAGCACATGCACCGCCTGGAGGAGGACAGGACGAATTCACAGTCCTTTCCTTGGATCTGCATCCCTAGGTGTCCCCTTAAAGTGGTACTATTAACTTCAGTGTCCTGGCTTAGGACAGTCAGTGTGAAAAAAATAGAATTACTTCTGAAGAGTAATAAGCTGCTGCTGGCAGGCCTGGGTGCACAAACTCCAACCAGCAAGGCTGTTAGGTTTAGCCTGCAAATCAGACAATCTGATCACACGATCTCCTTTTTATAATAAGGATATTGTAAAAAAGATCTCCACATCAACAGCTTTCTCTTATGAGTGTGCCGGAGGTGAAGGACAGGAGATAATCCAGATTGTGCCTCATTCTTCCATCAGTGATATCTCAAACATGCTCAGAAAGGCAGTATCAGAAATGTAGCTTAAAAATACTCCTCTGAAGTACTCTACTGTTAGAAAATAAAAGCAGTCCGCCAAACAGCATGTGTCCTGCAAACCAGCACTCATCCCCTTGCAGCTGAGGGCCAGTTCAAAAGCCTTTTTAGAGCAAATTACCACCAAGGAGAAAACAGTGCGAGGTGGTAAGGTACTAGGGTTTGAGCAGAGCTCTGCAGACCACCTTCTCACAGCCCTTTCTCCTGCAACACCAGCAGCCAGAGGAAACAAATTTAGAAATCACCCCATCCTTTTTTCTGATTAATAAAATAGAATGGAAGAACGCAGATAACTTTTCCCTCCTTTTACCTACCTTATCTTGAGAAAAATTACCTGAAAGAGACAGATTTAATGAGTAAGGTTTTGCAGCACTGGAACAGTAAAATGAATACACACAAAGGTACTTTTAAATATCTATAAGAAGTGGAAGCAAAGGTATATATTGCAATGTATCTCGGCCTTTATTCCAAGGATTCCTCATGTATTATGTAAAAGTGCTGCTGTGTCTCTTGCAATTTGGACTGTATGCACTAATTTCAAACTGCATCTTGGTCTTTCCAGTTTTAAAAATTAAAACAAACTTACCTCTATTTTATGTGAACAAAGAAATCATCAGGAATTCAATACTAGAGAAATATTACTATCTATCTGTGGATGCAAAAAGAAATCATTTTGAAATTTGCCAAGGATAAACTAGGAAAGACTTTATTAAAGTGTTATCGGGTATAGCAATGAGTAAGTGAGAATGGGCTTTTATCCCCAATAGCAACATTATTAGAGGTCATTAATAACTTGCAGCGGAATACCTTCTCCTCAGCATCCAGCACAACAAATTTGCAGACCCCAAGTTTGAAGAGTAGTTGTAGAAGACAAGTTAATTACCAATATCTGAAAAAAAATATTTCCTAGCAGACACTTTTTCTATTTACTGATGTTATAAATTTGTCAAGTCCCCAGCACTGTTAAGTTTCTCTTCACTCTCATATTGAATATCATATAAAATAGTTGTCCTCCTATGTATTACATTGACCCTTAAGACATGATTCCTGAAATGTAAACTTACATGAGGTCTTTGCTGTATTGTTTTTTTTTTTGTTCGTTTGTTTGTTTGGAGTTTTTTTTGGTTATTTATTCTGCTTTGCTTTTGGTAAGGATGGCTGTTGATAAAGACCATTACTGTGTGTCTTTGATTTGATAGCACCTGTGGAAATGATTGTTTATGTTGTGTTTTTTGGAAAACATTATTACTCTTGGTGATTTAACCATAACACCTATTAATAGGAAAGTGTACGTATCTCAAAAGGCTCTGAGATGCTGCTGTAGAGGGGCTGAATGACTTTTCTGAAGGGATTTAGATATCCCAGTAGTGACAGCTGACCATGACAAAAGGCCAAGTGTTTTATTAATGTGTAAATTGCTTCCCATATAGCAACGCTCTGAGGGAATCAGGTGGGCGGAGGAGGAAGGCCTGGAAGCTGCACAGGTAGAACACTTGCTCTGGTGCCTGATGGACATTTTTCAAAGAAGGTCTGTGGTGACTGAGCCTTTACAAGTCCTTTACAAGAATGCAGTCCCAGCCCTTGCCTATTATCATACAACTGACAGGACTTACTGGTTATTCTTTGCTACGTGTGTTGATTCACAGACATTTTGTCTATCTACACATAGAGCTGTTTGCTCGCTTTTATTAACAGTAGAAACAATGGACTGTGAAGTGATTTACTTATGGGGTTGGGCCATGGCAATGGGCTCTTTAAATAGCTATATGACTTTTGTCTGCCTATCTGGATTTGATTAAGCACTTTTTTTACTCATCAGCAACAAAGTAAATAGGTTTATTGCACTTGAAGAGGCTTCTCAAGTGACAGATTATTGAACCTACTCAAAGTATTCTGAGTGGAATGAAAAATACTACTATTAAAGGGCCAAGGCTTTTCATTGTTCTGAACACTCCTCTTTTAACAACGTTGGCAGCATTAAGGAGCTTTAAAGTGGGAATAAATTACATTGGTATGTTTTAGTTTAAACATGAGTTTAAATGTGATTTTAAGCCAACTTTAAGGCCTACTCTGTGTCAAGGAGGCCTTAATGGATTTGGGAATGATGCCCAGAGCAAACACTTTGCCTATTTGGCAGAGATTAGCAATGAGTTAACAGTTTAGTATTCTATATAAAGGATAACTAATTACGAAGATACTTAAGCAAATCTTCAAATGCAGCAGTAGCAGTGGCAATTCTTGGGGATGCTTTCCCCAACAAAGCCTTTGATTGGAGTGAATGGAAATCCACCCCCCAACCCCTCTTTTTTGAGACATCTGACACTGTAAAGAAGACAATGCATTGGAGAATATATAGAACAGTTATCATGGAAGGAGACTAAAGCACTGCACGCTTCACTCGTAAGAGGAAGGCAGAAATTCATTTATTGATATAAATAGATATAAGGTGGTAATTTGAGCAATGGCTTAACAAGATTTGAAATGGCCAGATATCCTTGACTATTTGCTACATAAAGGGTGGAGGGTGAATAATGAATCTAAGCTCAAATCTTAGTGAAGCTACTATAGCTTAAAAACAAGAAATCACTTACCAAGGATCTGTCAGCAAGGCATCACCACATCCCGGGTGAATCTCTATGCATATATTAAGTAACACTGAGAGGTGTCCCTACTCAAGGGGAGATTCTGGTGTGCAACCAGATGCTTGCAAGAACTCTCCCAGGGGTTCTTAGACTGCTTGCTATTTTTGGGTAGGATGATTGACTCATAGTCATACAATTTAGAATTGGTTCTATTGAACCAGGTATCTGATATCATGTATCTGAGCACCAGTGGTGAAACCTTGATTGTTATTAGTCTCAAGGACAAAATTTTTTGCACTTCATTGTATGTACTAGGACTTAACTGTGCAAAAATGACCAGGCTGGATGGGGTTGAGAGGGGGCAGGAGTGCATTGTCACAGCAGTACAAAATAGCCAGGAATGGATGGGACTACCTTAGTAGGTTTTAGACCTTGTTTTTCCTTGTTCTCTGCACTTGGTAGAGTTACATTCATTACGTTCATTCATTGCAGCCCTCACATCTTGTCACTGGAGAAGGTTTCTACCTCAGGACTGAAAGAGAGCATCTCTGTTGAATGTGTTTATTTGGACACTACAAAGGATGGATAAGGATGAGGATGGTTAAAGGAAATGCATGTCTTTTTTATTCATTTTTTTAAAATGTTATAGCCAGACTATAGCTTCATTGCTTAGCACTGGAATCTCTCAGGGAGCTGAACTGTATGTATGTTGTGTTACAGGTGTGGAGGCAAGCAAAACATTTTTCAGAGGTGAGTGTACTTGAATATCAAAATACGCACAGCCAGTTGGACATTTTTATTTCAGAGGCTTTCTTTGCTTTTCTCTAACCTTGTCTCTGTTCAAGTTAAAAGGCTGAGATTCTGTAAGAAGGCAGTTGTATTATTAATGCTATTGCAAGAAGAGAATAGATGGCCAAGCCATTCTCAGGAGATCCATGATGGAGTGTAAAATCTGTAGGTTTTAGTTCATCCTCACGGTGAAGAGGTTCCTGGCTGCATGCCAGTGAGGGTTGTGGGCTCACAGACCTTTTTCCTGTCCTCTTGTGAGCGGATGTTTTGAATGTAAGGCCCACACAAATATGGATAAGCCTAAAGGAGAAGGAAGTCAGACAGAGCCCATTTTCCTGTGTTTTCAAGTTACAACACTTCATCTTGGTTGGGGACCTGAATGGCAGCTACTGCTGCCTGAGGAAGCCTTTGAGGTGTCAAAAGGCCCCACTGCCATCTCTCAACAAACAGGCAACAACAGGTATGGTAAAGCCTCCTCTGCCACACCAAGGTACCTTCTGTCTGCCATAGCCAAGTACCCAGGATAACACAGACTGGATTCATCACACCTTCATCTCATATATCAGATTTTCCTATGTGTTCGAAGAGGAGAGGTCTGGAAAAGGCTGAGTAACAGCAGACTGGGTCTGTGCAGTTTGAATACCAGTCCAAGCTGCAGAGTCTTCATCCTTGGTTGATACTTGAAGGGGTTTATGGGAAAGCAGTGCCTTTCTGACATTTATTCTTCGGTTTCCTTGTAGCATCTTTGGAACCAATGGGATTTTTATTGAGGACTATTCACCACAGGATTCACAGCCCCTTTTCTCTGGAACGGTTTCCAAGCTGTGTTTCTTTGTTTGTAGGCCATTGCCCAGACCTCCACCACCATGACCCCCAGCATCCCTGCCACGACAGAGGCCTACACACGGACTCAGTACTGTAAGTGGCCATGCGAGTGTCCGAAGTCCCCACCTCGGTGCTCAGTAGGAGTCAGCCTTGTCACAGATGGCTGCGATTGTTGCAAGATGTGTGCCAAGCAGCGTGGAGAAAGTTGCACTGAGGCTGACACCTGTGATTTTCACAGGGGCCTGTACTGTGACTACAGTGGAGACAGACCTAGGTACGAAATAGGAGTATGTGCACGTAAGTGATGTACATATATTTTTGACTTAGATATACATTGGCAGCTCCTCTCTGTCTGAGCTGAAATTTATCTCATTAAATACCTGACTATAAATTCAGCAGCTCCTCCATTCATCCTCTTCCATTTCCTTCCTATCTTCAGTCTCAGGGCAGCTGGCTGGATGAGGAATGGCAAATGAATTCTTGCTTTTTGAGTTGGCTGCAGCCACAAGCAAGAAGTAACCAGGATTTGAAGGCCTTCAGATCTGCAAGTAGATGATTCTGTATTCCATGTAACAGGAAAATGTTCTGTAGAGGGTTGGGGATGTAGGAAGGATAGGTGCGCAGCTGGCTTTAAAGACAAAAAGTATTGGGATTTGGATGAAAAACATGCTGATAAGGAAAGACTTTTGAGTTATTCCCAATAATGGTTTCCAAGGAAGTACAGCACATTTTTGTAGGATATACAAAATAACAACTAGAGAAGCTATGTACTAGGAGCTGTTATCTTGAACAGTGATTTTCAAGATTTGAAAACATCCAAGATTAAGAAAAGAGGATATAAGATCATTCAGATGTTTTGTCTGGTATGAACATGGAATCTTCTTGGGAGGTCTGTAAGAACATGTTAGATAAACGTCTGTCAAAAACAACATCATTACAGCTGGCCGTGCAGCTGGAGAGGAAAACAAGCTGGGCCTTCACACTGCATTGTGTTTACTTATCTAAATGCTTGCTTTCTTAGTTGGATTTCACAATTTGTAGTCCTCCCATAAATCCCAGACATTCACTATACTTGTGGCAACAACAGCGCAATGTAGGAGGAGAAGATCTCCAGCTTGCCCAGTGAGGTCTAGAAGGATTCCCAGTACAATGTGCTTTCACATCCCCATAGTCATGAAAATGTATCCCCTACTCTGTGATGTTTTTGGTTATATGGTGAGAGGTATGGTGGTGTGCCCAGCTGAGGGACATGAGAGGCTAGAGAGAGCCATCTCTGTGGCTAGGAGGTGAAACAGCTTATCTCTGACTACCACAAAAAGTTGTGGTCTTCCCCTTGCTTTCAGCATGTGGGTGGATGCAGATGACAGGATGTGCTGACACATTCTTTTCCATGTGCTAGGTTGTATATAGGCTGCATCCCTCCTCTCTGAGTACACCAGATATTGTCTGCCTGCAGGGTGACTGAAAGCAAGGATGGGACCCTGTGTTGGGGCTTGGGAGTTAACTGTTGTGAGAATTTGCTATGTAGCCAGATGCCAAAAACTCTAGCTCTAGAGAATCCAAGGCATAGAATTGTAGAATTATAGAATGGTTTGTGTTGGAAGGGACCTTTAAGATCATCTAGTTCCAACCCCTCTGCTATAGGCAGGGACACCTCCCACTAGGGAGGTGCTCAAAGCCCCATCCAGCCTGGCCTTGAACACCTCCAGGGAGGGGGCATCCACAGCTTCTCTGGGCACGCTTGACTTACGGGAACAATATAATTTTTGGAAAATAAAGATCCTGAATGACCTTGGAACAGTGTCAGGAAAAGAAATGGGGTGGAAATTCAGGCCGTATCTGGACTAGCATGCTGAGGTATGTCCTGGACATCAGATAGGAGCCTGCTGGGAGTCACTACAGCTCTCCTCGTGTTGCTGGATTTTCTCTGTAGAGAAAGTCTCTAACAGAGACAGTAGGGTGCAGGACATACATCCAGAAGGAGAAGTAGGCTTTGTGCACATAGGGATGGGACTTGTGAAGTACTCCAGTTGCCCATTTTAGATGCAGTCTCAGCATGATCTATATTTGGGGTTGTTTTAACAATGAACCTCTTGATGGATGTGGACTTCAGGAAGCTGAGTTAGCACAGTCCTGGAGGAGTGTCCTTACAGCAAATAAAAAGATACCAGGAAATACAGAATTTTCTTGAAATATCATAATCTGAATGTGCAACCAGAAGTGTAACTGAATCCTCTGCTTTGGCTCCAACAATGAGTAAGCCTTCAATATAAAGGCTGAATATCAAAACTGGAGCTAAGTACAAACTAGAGATCTGGGTCTGTGGTTCGCATTCCAGCAAGTCTAATTATTTATTTATTTTTGTGTGCATGTAGAGGAAAGGATTTGTGTTTGATCTTTTTGTTCAGCTCATTCTAAAAATAGGCAGCCTTTGTGGATTTTAATCCACCAGTTCAGTTTGTGCTGGCCTTGAAGTGCAACCGCACTGCAGCTCCATTTCCAACCAGACTTGAAACTTGAGCAGTCTGATCACTGCGTGCACACTGCCTCCGTGTGACCAAACAGGAAATTGAAGCTTGAATTTTCCTTTAGATTTCTTTCACCGATTCCAAACAATTGTCCATGCCTTCAAAATTAAAAAGTTGCTCTGTCCCTTACTACCTGAATCGATGAGACTCCTATTCAAGGGCAGTGAAAAAGCTTAATCTTCCATGTTTTCATTTACAAATATGCATCATTTTTCATAACATTACAGTGTTTTTCTTCATTTTCCAAGGAAATTGTTCTGTGATAAACTGGGTGAGATCTACTTGCCTAAATAGAGTAATCTGGTGTCATATTAGGTGCTCCTTTGCTATCTTGGCTGTCCTCCTACTGCTTCTTTGGAAGGGCACAGGTGTCATCCAGAACTGTATTACATTTGAGACTGCATGTAATCCTCTCTTATATTCTCTGAAATCATCAAATTTCACTCAATATCAGTTTTAATTAATTGGATTGTTCCTACTATGAATAACTTATAATAGCTTCTATCAGCCTGCCATGAAACGATCATTTAAGTGAGAATTTGTGCATGAAACATTTTATTTTATACTTTTTTTTTTTCCATGAAGCGTTATAGGATTTATTTTTTCAGTGATTCAGAATAAAAGGTTTCCTAGATGGAGTGACTGTGTTTGTCTCAGCACCATGCTGAACACTGCAGCCCTGTCATGTCCCTGTCTTGCCTCCATTTGCTCAGGGAACAACTTGGTAAATAACAGAATTGCAGAGGTTGGAAGGGATCTCAAGAGATCATCGAGTCCTACCCCCTGCTAAGGCAGGTACCCTGCAGTAAATCACATAGGTAGGCATCCAGATGGGTCTTGAATACCTCCATAGAATGAGACTCCACAACCTCTCTGGGCAACCTGTTCCAGGGCTCCATCACCCTTACTGTAAAGGGCGTTTTACAGAACTTCCCATGTTGAAGTTTTAGGCCATTGTTCCTTTTCCTATTGCTACATACGATCGAGAAGAGCCTCATCCATTTGCCTCTCACCTTCCTTTAGATATTTATAAACATTTATCATATCCCTCTCAGTCATCTCTTCCCCAGGCTGAACAGACCCAGATTACTCAGCCTTTCCTCATATGGGAGATGCTCCAGGCCCTTTATCATCTTATACAGCCCTCTGCTGTACTCTTTCTAGGAGATCCATCTCTTTTTTTGAACTGGGGAGCCCAGAAGTGAACACAGTATTCTAAATGTGGCCTCACCAGGGCAGAGTAGAGGGGAAAGATCACCTCCCTTGACCTGCTGGCCACACTCTTTTTAATGTACCCCAGAGTGCATTAAAAGGAACATTAACACAGTTTGTTGACAGCATTATTTTAATGGTGCTTTGTGTGTCTTCTTCTTCTCTCCTTTCAGAGATTGTCGGTGTAGGATGTGTCCTCAATGGAGTGAGATATAATAATGGAGACACATTTCAGCCCAACTGCAAATACAACTGCACATGCATTAATGGGGCTGTGGGCTGCATTCCCATGTGCACAAACTCTCGTCCTCCCCTTGTCTGGTGCCCAAACCCAAAGCTGATTAAGATGGCAGGGAAGTGCTGTGAGCAGTGGGTTTGTGATGACTCCAAGAAAATCAGGAAGACTTCTCCACGCCACATCTCTTCTGCAGGTATGGTGAGCGTTTGGTGGATCTCTCCTTAGTAATCAGGGAATTGAATCATAGCATCATAGTATCGTAGAATCATTAAGGTTGAAAAAGACCACTAAGATCATCTAGTCCAACCATCAACCCATCCCCACCTTGCCCGTTAAACCATGTCCCTCAGTGCTACATCTCTATGTTTCTTGAACACCTCCAAGGATGTTCAAGACTCCACCACCTCCCTGTGCAGCCTGTTCCAATACCTCACCAGTCTTTCTGGGAAGAAATTCTTCCTAATATCCAGCTTGAATCTCCCCTGGTAGAACTTAAGGCCATTACCTCTTATCCTAATTTGAAGTCAGTGTCAACAATGAAATTATCAGCTTGCACTGTCTGACCTGGCAGGTGTCTCGTATTTGTGTGAACAAGGCACAGAAATTCTTAGATGGCTTGTAGTGAAGGACAGGACATGCACACACCAGTGGGGTGCTTTACCTCCAGAGCAGCAATGTGAGATCCATCAGACATGCTTGTGTGATGAAAAACACACTGCTGGCACTTGTAAGATATCACAAGCCCTTTTTACTTCACCATTTTTTTTCTCAGTCTGGACCTCTGCAAAGCAAAGTGATCTCATTTTAATTTGGTACTGTGAGTTTCTCTCTGGCTTGTACTCCATTAGTAATACGTTTTTAAAGCCCCTTTATCTTAATAGTCCCAAATTCAGATACACTTTGAAATAAGTTATTGTGGTGGAAGGTTCATTAGTAATTTTAGGCAAAATTGTCTTTGTACTGGTATAGATTTTAGCAGTTATGTTCACCTGGATTGATGTCATTAAACTTATGTATCATATAAGGTGTCTTCTTTCCTCATGCTCACACTCACAGTGAGGATCATATAGCTCTCTGAACAGACATGGTACCATTTGCCTCATGCATGGTCCGTAAATCTTTTGATGTGCTTCCTTTGCCATATGTGGTACAATTATCCTCATAACACTGTGAGGCAATGTAGTGACATGAGTCACATCAGCCCCATTCCACAGAATGCCTCACAAAAGTAGAGCTCAAGGAGACACAGGTTGTTTGTGGTAGACCAGGGAACTTGGTTATTTTTTCCTTGATAATATATATATATTTTTTTTTTCCATCCTTGGACTGTATGTTTGTTGTACAAAAAAAATAAGTATAGAATATCTTGAGTTCCAAGAGAACCCATAAAGAATCGTAGAGTCCAACTCCAATCCTTTTTGTGGATTAAAACCACCAGCGTATATCACTCACTTCTGTCCCAGGTATCTCTGAGCTGCAAAGTAGGTCTAAATTTAAAGCATCTATTGTTGAAATTAGCCTTTTCTCTGCATGGACTATAGCACACAAATGGGCACAGCACAGCTTCCCCTGCCTAACTTTCTATCTTAAAAGTAGGAGCGAGGTTAGCTTTTTTTACGTTTGATGTAATTATTAAAATAGCATTTTAAAATGGATAACTAATATTATAACGAGCATGCTCAGCACCGCTGAGTTTCTATCAGAGCTGTGCTGTGAGCTGCAGACCAGTGGGGACTTTTGCAAAGACTGTGAAGGAACCTGACCTGAGGTCGATGGCTTCTTTCAAAACAGAGCCCACCCTTTTCTCAAGTGGTTCTCAAGCTCCCTGTGAGCTATTCAAGCTGCTCTTCCTTCCAATGAAAGGCAGTGGCCGCTTCCCAGACCTCTCAGCCATCCAGCAAAGACTGTCAGCAACTTTCTGCTGCAGGGAATCAATTGAATGGACTCAGAAATAACCCTTCATGGTGCAATCAGGTCTCATTACTTCCCTGCACCAACTTCAGTGAGAAAGTGTTCACATCGTGGTAGCACCTGGAGGCCCAGACAAGGACCTACTTGTGTGAGGCTGTAAAGAGAAACAGAGAAATCAGCCCCGGCCCCGAGCACTCACAGTGCTGAAGGAGCTGACACAAGTAGGTCAGCAGCGAGGGGGGTGGGATGCGAAGGTAACAAAGCAAGCGGAGCTTCGTGGGGATGCTGAGCTGCTCCATTGTGATTTAATTATTTGGGTTAGTGGCCTGAATGGGTAATGAGCTTGAGCAAGGATGTTTAACACAGAAAACTGCCTGGCTGAGTAATATACAGTAATCTGGTCCCTCCAGCATACGAGGGGGAGGATGAAGCCTGGCAGAAGAACTGCATCGTTCACACCTCACCCTGGAGTCCCTGCTCAAAGACCTGCGGGCTGGGCATCTCCACCAGGATTTCCAACGACAACGACCAGTGCCGGCTCCTGAAGGAAAGCCGCCTGTGCAACATGCGGCCCTGCGAGGTGGACATCACCAAGCACATTAAGGTGGGGACCGTTTCTCTGTGCTTGCCTTGAACTTTGCCTGGACACGGAGTCAGCCTTTGTTTGGCAGTGTGCTGGCCTCTGAGAGCTGCAATCCTGAACTCAGAGGCCATTAGCAAGCACACATGGACTCACTGTACTGCAGAGAGGTCACAATGTCCCCTCCTGTGCTTTCACATGCCAGAATGAAAATCTTCCCCTGAGAGCTTTAACTTCATCCAAAAGCTCCTTACAAGGAAAAGCAAGCCAATCCTGCTCTGCTCACTGCTGGTGTCGGCAGATCTGAGGCTCAGCTCGCAGAAAAGCGATGCTGCGCTGCTGGTCATAGCTATAAATTGTATTTTGCAAGTACCCTCCTTGTAGCTTCTGGATTTGTATGTTTAGATGTGTCCACCTGTCACAACTCTAGATCAGGTCTGTAAAACACTTTCTAACAGCTTCACAGAGTCATAGAATCATTAGGGTTGGAAAAAAACGCTAAGATCATCTAGTGCAACCATGACCCCATCACCATCATGCCCACTGAACCATAAACTTCTGGAGGGTGGTTTGCATGTCCCTGTGTCAGTATGGAGCAATGAATATTAATCAGTCTCTTTTTCTGTTCCCTGATTTAGCCTGGGAAGAAATGCCTGGCTGTCTACAGGGCCAATGATCCCATGAACTACACCATCTCAGGATGTGTGAGCAAAAGTCCGTATAGACCCAAATATTGTGGCATCTGCACAGACAACAGGTGCTGCACACCCTACAAGTCCAAGACTATTGAAGTGAGGTTTGAGTGCCCAGATGGAACTGAGATTTCTTGGAAGATCATGTGGATCAATGCTTGTTTTTGCAACCTGAACTGCAAGAACCCCAATGACATCTTTGCTGACTTGGCTCATTACCATGATTACTCTGAAATTGCTAATTAAATTGGCTGAATGCTGGAATTGACCCATTGCTCTGATTTTACAGAGGTTTTAAAATAAAAGGAGAATCTTTCATCCAATGCCAGTGTACAATTTGTTTTTTCCTGAGTTAGGATGTTAAATTTCCTTGTTTTGCCACACTGCTTTTAGAGAGGCTTTGAACAAGCAGGGTTTTCAACTCTAACAGACCTCCATCCATTAAGAGCAGCCAGAAATTCTTCTACGCACAGACTCCAGGATTTAAATAACAGTCCTTCTGGCACTGGAACTTATTAGCCTAGCAGTTTCATTGTCCAAAGGAAAGAGTATTACGCTAGTATGAGAGCAAAAGTACGGCTGCCAGTAGCTTAGACATGAGCTTGAGACATCTTTACTGTCATTTCTTGAATAATATAGTCTAAGATGAAAAATGAGTATTGTTATGTGTAATTTATTTTCCACATTATACTTCAGTCTTTGATGCTAGTGACCCTCTGGACTTCTTCTCTGTCACACTGCAAACAATCCTAGGAAATCCTCCTCTATCGTTCTCACTTAGATCCCACTGCCGTGGGTCCATGGGAAGACCTTAAGGAGAAGGATGTTTCTCTGTGCTGTCCCTGTCTCACTGCACTAGAATAGATAAAAGATCCTCTGTGTCCTGCTCTCCTTGAGCTCCTATTGATCTCCCGGGGAATCTTGTGCCAGAGACATTTTCACAGTTTTGCTCATCTTGAACAGTCTGAATACTCTGAATCCAAAATGACCACTCCAGAACTCAGACTTACAGGATAGATTCTCTTGCCCGGGGATTACTTATCGTTCAGAGGTCAGTGGTGCAGACCTGGAAGAGAAGCTGTAGAGAGCCGGATGAAAGATGAAGAGAAACACCTTATGTGCCATGTTGTGGTCTGTGCCTAGAGACCACCCCCTTCCCCAACATGGTGTTACCAGCACACAGGTCCTGCTTCCTAATCCCACCTTGCCATTGTTTTACATGGCTGTGGTAGAAGAAAGGAGCTACAAGAGTGTGTTAGGCTTCCCATCAGCACTCTGGATGAGTTCATGTGAAAGGAGAGGATAGTTCCTGGCATAACCAATGATGCATCAGTCACAAATGGACTGCTTCTTAGAATAAAATGATCTGTAGAAGCGGTTTCACACTCAAATACTAGATAAGAGTAAAAATTAGTCCTGTTACCATTTCAGACAACACATTTCTTGTCACTGAAGTGTACTGGAGTCATGTTTTTGACAGTGAGTTGTAGGTACAGATCCCATGCACCGTGACAGGTTCATCACTGCTCCACTTAGGAGAACTGAGCAGTAGAAATGTGTTTCTGCATGGGAAACTTCAGCGTCTGCTTGCAAACTCTTTGGTGACACAGGAGAAGCATTGAGGGAGACATGGACTGGAGCCTGGACCCATAAAGGTCTGAACTTCAGATGACGCAACTGTTTTAAATTAGCCATTTATTTTCCTTTAGTTCCAAACGGCAAGTTGTCTGTCTTCATCTTGATAAGCTAAAGGAAGCTAGATTAGTTCCCAAGATACACTAATCTTTCTGACTAATGATAAATTGATGTTTCTTGTTAGTAGGATGAAAATATTGAAATCTCTATGTGAAAACATATAGGAGAAATGCTGTAAATCTTCAAAACTCTTAACTTCAAGAGCAGCTTTATGTACAAGGATTTAGCGCATACGTTTTCCCATAGAGCTGGGTTATTCCTAAATCCAAATCTCAACCCAAACTGATGCTCAACTTTTGCAAGGCTGAGCATGTTACATTTTAAACATCATCACTTGGAAAAAAAATCAATGGGATCATAAGAAAAAGAGGCCTTAGCCAAGAAGTTGGCAATATTTTTGAAAAGATGAAATGGTTTGCACCAAGGTGCTTGGTAGAGAGGTCATCCCAGGAACTCAATAAGATTCCCTGAATATGATTTGGAATCCTTTGTTCTAGATTTGGACCGTGTTTATATATGTGTGTGTGTGTGTTCATGTACACATGTATATACATACATATGTTTGTGCATATCCAGATACGTAGGTGTATATAAGAATATATATATATATATATGTCTTATATACATACATGCATATAATGTTGTATATAATATTTTATATATTTTTATATATAAAACATTTATCAACATGTTCATGAATACATATGTATATATTTATGTATATATGTTACTATTGTGAAATATATAGTGCATAAAACAGTGAATATATAACATATTTCTATGTATAATAAGAAGTTCTTCTCTCTTACAAGTACAGACAGAGAAAGAAAAATACAAGGTGAACACACAGACCCAAAGCTATGGCAATCAATACTCTTGCTTAGCTTTGCAATTAGCTAACACTGTAACCACCGTTGTCAATTGCCGCAGTGGCTGAAACACACAGATTTCATTGGGAGATAAAAGAAGCTATTATAAGCTAATACATAACCAGCAGCTCTAGTGTGTGTTGGTTTTTAGTGAAGTGAATGCCTAGAAACCACAGATCTCCCCCTATACACCCAAGATGTTTCTGTTTCTGGCCTGGTTTCCTAAGGGAACAAGGCATATGCAAACATGCTGCCCATTTGTTTATCTATCAGTCACTCCCTTGGTAGCAAATGCCAAACAAAGTAGGCAGAGGAGTGAAGATCTTAAAAGCATTATGATTCCTGAATTAAAAAATGAAATAAGACAGCAGGGCAGAGGAGAGTCCCAGCACATTGCTCCTACCACACTCATAACATCTGCCAGGAAGCCAGCACAGCTGCAGGATGGCCCAAACACAACAGCAGCATTAAGACATTTTGAACATATCTGTTGTTTGGAAATGAATAGCCACGGTGAAGGGAATGCTGAAGGGATCTCAGTGGGAAATAATCATTACCCTGTGGTAAAGGAATTTTGGAGTCATTGGACACAAATCTATAGGAAACCAAGCGCCATTAGCTTTGCTGCTTGTGCAACTGCTTTTCTGTGCAGTGACGATGAATGAGATGAGTAATTCTTGTAGCCAGCGAACTTGACTTGCAGTCTGTGGTGCTTTAAAGCTCCTTTGTTTTAAGGGATGATGTTTACAGGAAGATTAGCGCTAGGGTTAAGACCTTTAGGTTTGGTTCACTGGCTCTCTGTGAACTTCAGCAAGTCGTGTAACTTTACAAAAGTACCTTTGTGATTCCTATTTAAATACGCTGAGGAGCAAGGCCTTCCAAGACCTTCGTGGATCCAGCTCTTTGCTTTGCTTATCCTCAGTCCTTCATCAGTATGGCCAGAACAAAGCCATAGTGTTCATGGCCTCTAGTGAGAGTGAAAACTCCTCCATCAACAGGAACTGATGATCACTGTGCCTTGCACAATGGGCCCAGGTCTCTGCTGGGACCTGGAAGTGGTATCATCATCCAAAAAAGCAACAATAATACCATTGTGGAGATGTCAGGCTCTGATGCTAGACCCATTTGGGGCAGCACTCCAGAAACAGACTTGAGAAAAGATGAGAGTGAGGATTTTGCAATGCAGACTAAGCTGAGACTGCTCGACTCACACCCTGCCCATGACAATCATGTTGGCCTTGCAGGGTGGGAGAAGGATGGAGTATGGGCCTTTGATGCAAATGGCAAGGCTCCAGTACCCACAGCCCTCTGTTTTCTGTAGGGGCTTTACCAGTGTCTGTCTGACAGCTCGAAATGCCATTTGAGAACCTGGAAAACAGTCCACTACTTGAAGGATGGAAAGAAGCAAGCACGTAACTTGCATTGTGCCTTTGCATGGAGCTTGGCTAGAATTTAAGACACTTTCAGTGTGCATGCAGGGTGTGGTGCAATTGCTTCATTTTTAATGGATTCACAAGGATTGTGCTGTATATATGTCATGCATTAGTACTGCAACACTGAGAAATTCTGAGTCATCCAGTGAGTTAAACTCTGTTTTTTTTTCCCCCATTTTTCAAATGAATTTTAAGATAAGCAGTTTATTATGGAAGCAGAGATCTCTCATTAACTACAAGCACATATCCATACAAATACATTTTCAAACTGCTGCTTCCTTATTTCAGCAGTCCTGCAGAAATATTTCTGTAAGCTTCAGGTGCTGAAATATATGAAAAAAAGTAGGAAAGGCAGATTGGTTTGGCAGTGTCAGTCTGAGTTACACCAACTATGTAACGCATGTTACTTGTTCATACAGCACCATGGTGAGGTTTTGTGGGTGGCATGTTGCTGCTGTAGTTTAAATATACTAAATAACCTCATAAGTGGTAAATGATTAATGAATATATGACTGACACCTCATTTAGGGGCTTAGGCAAGCAAATAAAAGGTGAAGTATGTTTACCACGGACATTTCTTTTTACTTTTCCAGTCTCTTCATCTGGCCAGTGTCCAAGTGTGAGCTTGCAACATGTGACAAAGCCCTGAGCCGGAGGATATGTAAAAAAAATGAAAATAAAGTAGAATGGAAAAGAAGGATGCTCTGAGAGCAGTTCCTGTAGGGTGAATATTTTGGCAGCTTGGGAATGTCAGGTGTTCCCCAGCTTACATGCCTTTGTTTGATGGTCTGTTTCTGGTTCTAGATTCTTTTCCTTTTCTTTTCTTTTCTTTTTTTTAATTCCAAAGTACTCTTACTGGACTTGGGATAGCTTGACTAGGCTCTTTCAGCAAAGTCAAGTGCGTTACTCAACCTAAGCATGACTTTTTTGTCATCTCTCTTGAGAAGCTGCAAGAATAACCTGTTTGCAACAGCTGTATGGACAGAAATTGTTTAAACGTTATCAAAAACAAGGAGAAACACATTTTAATTAAAGAATCATTGCTCCATACCACAACATTTACAAATGCTCAGAGCTAACCTCAGTAAGAATTCCACCATTTAGTTCTAGAAAAGTTAAACTGTCATCATATTAAGATTTTCAGAATTTTCCTACAAATCTGAAGGGGACTGCCTGAACCAGTGGGAACTTGAAACAATGGCCTCCTGCCCCCGGCAGTGATGGACCTGCATGTTTGACTTGCTTATGGCTACTGGGGCACTAGGTGAGAAAACAACCTCTTCCCAGCCTTCTCCTTCACTGTGCCTTTATTTGGCTGTGAAGGGAACTCCTCTACAACTTAAACACGTTCCAGCAATAGATTTCAGCAAAGGCAGTACATTTCCTACAAAAGTCCCATCTGGCCCGATGCTTCTTCTGCTTGCACGTTTGGCAGCCTCCAAGCACACTGCCTTGCATGAAGGGCGCCCTGGCTGCTTTCTCAGCCACTGTATTTGGACTAGCCTGGGAAAACCATCACCTCCCTAAGCACTTTGATCTTTCCAAACGAAGTACTGACAGCTGTGACGGGCTCTACTGCTATGAGATTCCCCCCAACCCAAGTCCACCTGCACAGTGAAGAGGGAATGACTGTGGGATCAAGGTTTAGTACTGTCAGCTGGTAGTAAAGAACTAAGACTTCCTGGAGTCATTCCTTAGTTATCATTAATATTAAATGAAACCACATTCAGTCGAGGAGAAACTATTCCACAGGTGGGGAGATGCAAATGTAGGCCTGAGACCAAGAGGAGCCTCACTGGTGTGCGATGGGCTGGGTGACACCATTCCCTACAGAGCCTCAGCCAGCCCTACCAAGATGAGTCTCACTGATGTGTAACAGCTGGGTAACTCCACTGCTGGTCTTACCAAGCCCTGTGAGCAGGTTGGCTGTATCCCGCAGCAGGACCACTACATGGGGTGGAATCCCAGCTTGGCAGCTGCACCTTCCCTGTACACCTTGCTGCCGGCAGGGTGCTGGGTCTTGCAGGGACATGCACGCATACACAGCCAAAGACTGCCAGTGTAGTCAGAAGGATCAGGGAGGTGTTTCTCCCTCTGTACTCAGCTCTGGTGAGGCTATACTTCTGTGTTTAGATTTAGGCTTAGATTTGGTGGTTGGACTAGATGATCTTAGTGGTCTTTTCCAGCCTAATGATTATATGCTTCTATTAAATCCAGGCTGCTAGAAGTCTTACACTCTTCCAGGAGCCATTGATCATGGTTGCAGGGTGTGCATGGAGCTGCCCTATTTCTCCCTGAGCGCAATTGCCCAGCAAAAAGCTCTTCCCTGCCCCCAGCACTCTTCATGCACTGACCTTGACCTGAATATCATAATCCACTTCAGCCACAAGGAAAGCAGAGAGTGGTGGGTCACCCAAGGACAGTTTTCAGCTCTGATGTGGGTCACAGCTCACCACAGCAGTGGTGACTGCACTAGGTGCTATGTGGGAAGGAAGAGCTTCCTATAACCCCTTTCCCAACCTTTGGTCTCTTCTGAGGTTGCTCAGTGATGTTTGTGTCCAATGTCTGAGGTACGCAGGGTAAGGGCTGTGAGGGCTGCTTCTTTAATTACAGTCGAATAACAGCTCTGCTGTGGCCCCCAGTAGCTGCTGGGTAAGCAAAAGATCCCCACGCTGGATTGCAGAGAACAGACATTGGACTGTTTGGCAGTTGCAGTCAAAAGCCTTTTTTTTTTTTCTCTTTTCCCAACACTGGTCAGCAGCTGTGTTGTTTATAAGATGAATGGAGCCCTTAATGAAGCAATAGATAGAAACAGTGAGAGGCTGTGTCTGTCTGTTGCAAAGGGCTGAGGGGGAAGGGCTGATCTCCTAAAATACCCTGACATCCTTTCTTTTGGTTATTTAAACATCAGACACAGCAGTTATCAGCTATCAACACAAAGCCTATATTTGGCTCAGTGGAAATGCAAAATCCACACATCAAAACAGCTGTTGATATATACGGACCCAAGAGACTTACAGCAAACGTCCAGCAAACGTGGGATAGCACAACACAGTGCAACACAGTGCAAAACAAAAGCAGACAGCATGTGGGAAGAGGGCAGACCGAGTTACTTGTGAGACTGCTGAATGTGAAAACAACAGTGTGTTACTGGCACAGCGCGGATTGCAACCGACACTAAAACAGACAGGAAGAGGATTCCAGCAATGGAGAGAAAAATAAGCAGCTTTTCTATAAACTGTTCCTTTTCCTCCAGCTCAGTCCATCACTTGCAGCACGTGACATTAATCACAAGCCCCTAAAACACATCTAGGTTAAAGTTTCCAGCTGTTTGGTCTCTAGAGACTTTTAAATAGAAAAGCAGCATCCTTCAGCACAAAAGTCCTGTGTAGCTGGCGCAGTATTGGCGCATCCGCTTCCACTCTTGCTCTGCAAGGACAGGGAGGACGATGGCTCCACTGAAGTTTAGCTGATTTTTGCATTGTAGATGCTGAGGCCCAGGCAGAGGTGGAAAGAATTCTGATTTCAGCAATTATGTCCTTTCTACTAGAGGTTCTGAAGAGCAGTCAGGAACCCTGTTGGTCCATAGGATCGCATTCCCTTCTGCTCTCAGTAACCTCAGAAGCACTATGAAAGTTGAACTGTTTATTTTCCAGAAAACTCCTGCTACATAATCAGAATTTCCTCTCTGCCATAGGCACTTCTTGCTCCTTGGAGGCCACTTCTCGAGTACTGCATTCAGATCTGGGCCCCTCACTACAAGAAAGACATTGAGGCACTTGCAAGCTATAGGAGTTGGGTGTTTTTATTTTTTAATCCATTTTCATAAACCTGCAAGCCACTTGTATGCCTTCAGGTTAAGCACCAGTAAAGGATGCCCAGTGCTGCAGGGAAAAAGGGAGCCTTAACTCCTTTTAAAAGGTAAAGCACCACTTCTCTGTAAAGCCTTCCAGCTTTTCTGTGCAGGTACACACTGTTCCTTGCCAAATGAATACTTTTTGTTGCAGAGTTAACATCTATAGGGGTTCTAGCAACTCCCAGCTGCTGAGAAGCGCTCACAGATCCCTTTATGCTAGAAGAAGTATTGTATGGATTCCTCCCTGTTTAAAAAAACTAAAGTGCCTAGGCTTTGATAGACACGCCATGGTGTCCTTGTGGAAGGAATGATTAGCCATTCCCAGAAAAGCTCAGAGAAGAACATAACTTTGCCCTTCTTTTGAAAGAAGTGTTGGCACATATTACTCCCATTTTCACTGGCAGTGGCATAGGCTGTGGTTGACCAAACTAACCTCTATACTGGTAAAACTCCAGTGACAACTGCTGAATAATCACAGTTAGTGGGACCTGGGCTCAGACATGACAAATATTTGCTTTTGTCTCTTCATATCACAGTATTTTTTTGAGATACAGGAAGAAGGACCATCAAAATTGTTCCAGCAAAGCCACAAAATCTCCCTATCCCTGAAACTCCCAATATGTTACATTGGTCACTAGGTAAGAGGGTGGTGAGGCACTGGAACAGGTTGCCCAGAGAGGTGGTGGATGCTCCGTGTTCCTGGAGACACTCAAGCTCCAGGCTTGGATAGGGCTCTGAGCAACCTGCTCTAGCTGTAGGTGTCCCTGTTCATTGCAAAGGAGTTGGACTACATGACCCTTCCAATTTGAACAATTCATAAAACCAGACCAGGGTGGTCTACCAGCGCCCAGATTGGCACGAGAAAGCAAACTTGTACTTCTGCTTTAAGGATAGAAATAAAACAGTGCTTTAATTCTTTCCTGCATCTTCAGATTCCTCTCTCTTTTATGTTTGGTGTTTGTTGTCAAAAATTATTTAGAAGGGGGAATAAGTTATCCCTACTGTTTTAAAGTGAGATTCTTGCAGTAGGTCAAAAAAGACCAGCACTTAGAAACACAGAGAGGTAGCTGCAATGCAGTCAAGAGGCAAAAATACCTCCAAAGACAGGTAGGGGCATGTCACACACCTAGAATTCTGGACATTAGGCAGAGGACAGAAAGGATGCAATAAAGAAGACATCAATTCCCGTGAGAAAGACAGGACTGCATAGAAACATAAAATCATTAAGGTTGGAAAAGACCACTAAGGTCATCTAGTCCAACTATCAACTCATCCCCACCATGCCTACTAAACCGTGTCCCTCAGTGCCACATCTCCATGTTTCTTGAACACCTCCAGGGACTGTGACTCCACCACTTCCCTGGGCAGCCTGCTCCAATGTCTCACCACTCTTTCTGAGAATAAATTATCCTTTAGTATTTTGAATAGCCAGTAACACTTGATACCAAAATGTGTTGTGTTTTCTTAATATAAATAGGACACTGGAGTGGAGAAAAAAAAAAAAAAAGAAAAGAAAAAAAAAAAGCTCAGAGCATGAAAGTAGGGAAGGGCAGGAATAGGAGCACAAGGAAAAATGTTTTCATTTCTTCAAAGGAGTGACAAAGAATAAGCTCCCATTGAGAAAGATCATTGTACTTCTGGTAAAAGATGAAGACACAAGACATTGCAAAGTTACAAATTTATTTGTTTTGAAATAAATACAAATACTTCATTAAGAAACTTTTCTTGATAGACTTTACACAATAGCTTTATTCTTTCTTGAAATTGTCTGTTCTTCCCACAAACCATTATGGAATTTCTACTTGAGAGCTGAGTTAGTCAATATAGAGTAACCTAGATGGCATTCTTCTGAACAAGCAATCCCAAAGTATTAACATTTGCTATTTAACTGCTCAGCCTGTGAGTTTTCTTGTTTATGCAAGGGCTGCAATGCAGCAGGTATGCACTGGGACTCCAGAAATCCCATCCTACTACATGTTGAAGGACAAACTTAAGGACATCCAACTGTGAAAATCTGACTGGCAGAAAGATATCAAGCCCCCAACATCAAAAGAAGTAACCCAAGGTACTGGGCAGCTACTTAAAGATGCAGAACCAGCAGATCATTACATTTACACAGTCATTAAACACTGTATTTTGCAGTTACAGTACTGTCACTCCATCACTTTCTCAAATACTCTTCCCAGCACCAGTGAGATCTCAGTTTCAAATCTAGTAATTAGCCACAGTTGAATATACAGCATTCAATTACATGCTATTCCACACTTATTCATCTCTCCTAACAAAGAACAGCTGGATCTGGCTGTGCTTACAGAATTCTGAACATCTTACAATTGTGCTGGACACAAAAACTTGAGCTGCAGAGATAGGAAGCTGTCTGAAGTAAAAATCAAGCTGCTTCTGCTTTCCTGGCATGTACAGCTACCCTACTTGTTCAGACTACACCAACTTTTGCAGCATTGTAAACCCCTTGGCCCAAGATCCTAAAAAGGAGATGCTTCCTTGCTTATGAAATTTAATCCTGTCCTCTCTTGGCTAAGCAGATTTTAGGGTCTAGAAAGGGGGAAAGAAAGGAAGACTGGAACTAGATCTCAAAAAAGTGAAGTAAAAAAAAGCTTAAAGATTTAGTTCATCTTAAAGTCACATTAAATTTGTCTATTTTAGTAGTATATTATTATACGTAGGAAAACTAATGAATTAGAAGGCCTATAAATGCACGATACATTAACTTCTCTATCATTTGAAGTCAAGCTATATACAATGCATTCAACTCCAGCTTCAACATGAGGCCATAACACATTTGTTTCCTTTTTTTTTTTTTTTACAAGCCATCCATAATAGTGATTTTCTCGCCCTCTTTGAAGCTCATCTCAAATTGTGCCAGTTTACTTCAAAAGAATTAGAGATAAAGGGGCAAGTAATTGATTTTAAAGAAGGATATTAAGCAAGTCTGGTTTGACTCTGAAGTGTTTACAACCATATCAACTTTTGGCAAGTTTCCTTTAGAATTTGGCATCCACTGAAGGAGGGCACAATAGCAGCAACTGTCTGAGTTACAAGAGTAACGATAGAGCAAATGAGATGCTTCTTTTCTTTGGTCCCCGTCAGACCCTGGAGAACAGAGCTCATCCTACAGAATAGCTTGAGATTAATACCAGTTACGTTTTTGTGATACACAAGGGGCATCCTTTATTTTTTCAAACTGTGACCAGTTTAAACCTCCCACACATGCTTAGCAGGACACTTCCATGGACTTGGGGCCTGACTGCTCAGCATTGCTTGCTGAATTCGGCGTCAGCTCGATGCGCGTGTCTGTGTGGGAGCGGTTCCTGGAACCCTCCCCAGTGTGGGACCGGCTCCGAGTTCCCTCCCCAGTGTGGGACCGGCTCCTTGTGCCTTCCCCAGTGTGGGACCGGCTCCTCTGTCCTTCCAAGGAGGTTACACTGGAGCCAGAAGCAGTGCGGGACCTCATCAGCCTGGTCATGCTAGCGGAGGGCACTGGAAGAATCACAGAATCACAGAATTATTAAGGTTGGAAAAGATCACTAAGACCATCTAGTCCAACCATCTAACAGACTTTCATTAATGCCTCAGTGGTGTAGGCTTGGAAGAGAGCCCTTGCCTTACTTCCAGCCCTAACTACGCATCAGAGTTGAATATACTATTCATGATAGCTTCACACATAGAAGTAGAATGACTGTTTTTACCATGCATAAAACACCAACTTCCTACTCCTTGTAGAGGCAGTCAGTTGGGGTTGCTGGAGAGAACAAGCTTGGCAATGAAAGGACTTCTACTTCAGACTCAGCTTGAATGGAGTCACCACTATGCCATCGTAACTGTCAAGGCTTGGAGATCAAAATGGAAGATGCAAGCAAGGGATCAGATGCATCCCCTGTAGCTGATACAGAAGATCACCAGCAAACCTGTGCTGGGATCCACATATCAGGCTCAAATCTGACCATAAACCTCAGAGATATTCTGCAGCTTTATGAAGTACTGCCTACTGCACTATTTGGAATGAAGCTATTTTGTTTAAGGATACCTTTATGCATTCTCTGAAGTACAGAGGCGTCTCTTCCTCAACCTACTGGTCATTAAAGAACTTACACAATAGTATGAATAACTATTATTAGAAAATGTGGATTAGATTAGATGCCTGGGAATTACATACAATTACTCAGATTTATAGATTCATAGACTCATAGAATGTCTTGGGTTGAAAAGGACCTCAAAGATCATCTAGTTTCAACCCCCCTGCTGTGTGCAGGATCACCAACCACTAGACCAGAAACATCTTCACTGTCCTTAGAATCACTCCATGACAAAGCAAACTAACATTGTGTCTTAAAGTAGTCTACAGTATTTGTATAATATCAATGAATGTTGACAAACAACAATCCACCCTTAACCTACTGAAAGATAAATAAAGGAAGGGCAAAAGAGTTTCACCTATTATTTGGCAATAGAAATCTATCTACAGGCTTTCTTCTATCTAGCAACATAATTTGGACTCAAATCCCCTCTCCCACACACCACTGGTAGTCTTCTTTTCCTCTTGAAAATGCATGTCCAACAGGGAAAAGACTACATACCAGAGATCAAAAGGCTCTCTGAATGTTTAGATGCCCAACAAATTTGGTAGCCACAGGAACCATTCCATATTACCAATACTTACTGTAGCCCATTCCCTGAACAAAGTATTTGAAAGCTTCTGCGAGCTTTGCAGGCTGTAAAAGAAACAGAGTATTTTTGTACACAGTGATCAGCAATTTAGTTATATTACAATATAGTAGATGCCCCAGATGTCTGACTTTAATAGGGATATCTTAAATATTTTCTAGGTTCTTCTGAATTTCCCTGAAATTTCATTTACATGAGGAAGCTCCTGTATTGCCCTCTCTCATCTGCTTCCCCACCCCACTGTATTAACAAAAGGACACAAGCATTTGAGAATGAGATTTTTGGAGGAGTGACCGTAAGTGTTTTAAGCCCAGTCCAAACTTTACTAGTGCAGTTATTTAGGCAGATGAACCAAAGGAAAACAATTGGCCTCATATGAGTCATTTCATGCTGAGTCCTAATCAGCAGAGAACAAATCCAAGCAGTCAGAGACGACAGTTATGTTTACAGGGCAAAAAACTAGGCAGGAATATACAAGCACAACTGTATGACTGATGTTCTTGCAGCGAGGATCTCGGTATTTTTCTCTGCTGATAATACATCAGCCAAATCAGACTCTACTTCAGTTACTGAGTTTGCAAATATTGCTAATATTTTTGGCATAATTTTATCTGAATCTCTGCAAGGAATGGAATCTATCACAGAGGGGCAATGCACAGGCTGGACCTGACTTAGAGGTCAGCTCTTTTAGTGAAGTAAAACTAGAGCATAGGTAAATTTTTAGCTTTCCCAGTCTGGTTTTACTAGCAACCCACAAATTTATACCTACACATATTTCAAAAACTTCAGTTTGTTCTCAGTCAAGTCAGGCCAGTGTACATGAGAACACAGTGTTGTTATTCCCTGCCTCCCACTTTCCTGATCTGTACTAAAAATAGTCCAAATAAAAATACAGCTTGAAAATGGTAGTGCACGAGCCTTAATCTATGTTAGCTTAGTAGATAAGCATAAAATAATATCTTTTCATTCCCACCTCAGACCTTTCCTTGATTATGACTTAATTACTGGAAACAATACCCCCTTCTAATCTTAATTCTGAACTTCATTGGTCTTTAAAGAAAAAAAATCTGAAATGACCGATTGACTTAATTACTCAAGAAATCATAGCCATGCTTTTGGCTGAAATTTGGGAACAGCAAGTACCCCGGAGGAAAACACCCATTTGTTGCAGGCTGGGACACTGCAGAACAGGATTAGTAGGATTTCCGTCGGCCAAAACGTACCTGGGAAACTTGGGGGAGCCCACCACAGTCAGCCATCTGAAATGAGGATGAGAAAAGTTAGAGTGTTGCCAGAGGAACTCATTTGTGCTCAGGATATACTAAAATGACCTTTTTAGCTATCTGGCAGGAAAACATTTCCTTTTGTTGTAAGAGTAACACACAAGTAGATGAGAGCACTAAAGCAAGTAGCTGAGTGTTCATGAAAGCTGTGATTGCACCCCAGAAAGCCTCCAAAGTGATTTGACCCTCAGGCAAAGCATCAGCTAGAGCTACAAATGAATGTTTTTGATAGGAAGTGATCAGTTTCTTAGAAACTAGCCTGTTAGTCCTGGTTACAGCTCCGGTTCTGAATTACAGTAATGTGATGCAGTACTGACCTTAATGACAGAGGAGAGAAAACAAATGCCTAAACCTCAGAGGTGAGGTAAAAACACTTTGCTGAGATTGTGGATGGCAAGCATCAGCCTGACTTGCCAAGGGAAGCAGAGAAAGTCAAATTAGAAAGCTATCTTGAGTGCATGCAATATGTTTGGAGCACTTCATTTTTCCTGCCACTCCACCCCTCAAAGTCATCCCAGCAAAAACAGTCCTGTTCCAAGGAACACCACAAGCTGAAAACAGCTGAGCTGTGAATTACAGGAAACATCAAATCCTACCTAGGATTAGTTAGCAGCGAAACAGGCCTGCAGCAGCTTCTACCATCAGCTGTATCCCTGCATGGGCAAAGGCTGGCCACTGACAATGATAGTGCCTACTATAATTTTCTCCAGACAGTTTAGTGAAGAGAGATACATTAGAATTTCCCAGTAGAAGCATGACCAAGCTTGAGTCGCTGTCTGCATGCTATTACACTCATTGCACTTTACGTTACCATTAGTGAGTTAGAGATTGCATCCATACTCTGAATGCCAAGTATCTGCCAAAGACGGCACAACTTTTTGCAGTTTGGTCAGCCCATTTTACCAACTTTTTGGAAAATACCGAAGTTATTTCCAAATGTAAGTTGTCCTGGACTGTGTCCACACAAAAGGCAGGAGGACAATACTGTGCCGGATAGATCACTTCTCTGCTCATCTCATACTGTTGCTGAGGTGTTGAGGAAAATAGAATGAATTGTTTTGCACTTCCACTCCTCTGAATCTTTTTCAAACCTTTCCAAACACCGAGGTCAACTCTGCCAGCTCTGGTCAGATTCATTATGGGTATGTGAAATACTGAGCGTTCCCAAGTCGCAAGTCTGGTGTTCTAGAATAGAGGAGCTGTGAAATTCCCTGTTGTTAGCCTTGACAAGAAGCCCCTGGCTTGATTTATCCCAACATATTCATAGAATCATAGGATCATTTGAGTTGGAAGGGACCTTTAAAGGTCACCCAATCCAACTCCCCTGCAATGAACAGGGACACCTCCAGCTCCATCAGGTTGCTCAGAGCCCCATCCAGCCTGACCTTGAATGTCTCCAGGGATGGGGCATCCACCGCCTCTCTGAGCAACCTGTTCCAGTGCCTCACCACCCCTATTGTAAAAACTTTTTCCATATATCCAGTCTAAATCTTCCATTTTAGTTTGAAACTATTTTCCCTTGTCCTATCACAACAGACCCTGCTAAAGTGTCTGTACTCCTCTTTCTCATAGTCCTCCTTTCCTTATCCTGAAGGCACTGCCCTTACACATCAGAACTGAAATTTCATTGTTTTACCTCTACTGCATCACAGTGGTCTGGTTCTGCTCTTTCAGTTAATCCAGATGATATTAAATAAGGGGACTGTTAATTTTAAAACAAACAGCTCTTGTTATTACCTTCAGAAGTGTTGTTCTTGTTGGGTCCAGCTTTGAATTGCATTCAACCTATGTGAAAGAAGAGCAGCATAGATAAAGCATTGTAAACAAGATATAAATTATGAACTGCTTGCTGAAAACGTTGGTTTCTGGCTTAATACAGACTAACTTGGATATCTTAGGCTTCTGCATAAGGACACTATATATATATCTTTTTGTATACAGCTGAACAAGCATCAGTTTGCACTTATAACTATATTTTTGCCGTGCATAAACAAACCCGTTAGCTAGGGCTTGCAGATTTTTTTCATGTGTGTCTGGTACTCTAGTGGCAACAAGGGTTGTTTATCTTGTGATCTGGGGTCATCTGGTAGCGTCCCAAGTGGTGAGCAGCAACATGGCCATCAGCCAGCAGGCTGGGCATGCCTGTTAGGGCACAACATTTGAAGTCACCCAGTCATCTGGGGCAAGTAATAATAGTCAAAAAGAAGCTCTTCACTTCCATAGTGACCCAGGGCAGGACTCCAATGCCACAGAACAAGTTCAAATACCAGCAGCAGATTCCTCTCTAAAGGAAAATATTTGCGGTTCACTGGAACTGCTGTGGCAATTGTTCTTAATGCAGTAGCTATTAAATACCGATGCGCAGACGGAGGGCACAAACAGCCAGGAATAATGGCAGCTCCCCCGTGGTCTGAAAGAGGACAGCCATTCGGGCTGACTCGATGGCTGGTGAGATCGCTGTGCTGCTGGGAGCTCTGCCAGGCTCACTCAGCATCTCGAGTCACCTGCCTAGCAACACGGTGCTCAGTATACGCACCACGGCATCCACCGCCGGGGAGCTGTCACCAACCACCAGGAGCACAGGGCACCTGCAAGGAACCATACAAAAGCTGTATTATTTCTGTGATGCAGCCCTCAGCTTCATTTCGTGCCCTGGAAAGAATAAGACATGTGTGTGAAAATTATGTGTTGTGCATTCCTGACTCATAAAATCTCCCATATTAGAGACTCACAAGATGGCTGAGGTTGCCAGGGACCTCTGGGTCCATCTAGCCCAACCCTGCTCGAGCAGGGACACCCAGAGCAGGGGGCCCAGGACCACATCCAGGCAGCTTTTGGAGGTCTCCAAGGAGAAGACCCCACAGCAATCTGGGCATCCATTGCCAGTGCTCAGTCACTCACACAGCAGAAGTGCAGTACACAGACATCCTCTGATACCTTGCCTGAGATCCCGTCCTTTTTCTCACCTTGTGGCAATCAGCCCTTCCCATCACTCTTAATCCTTTTTTTTTTTTTAATAAGGATCTGAATGTGAGCATCAGCCTCAGAGTCTCACCCCTCTCCCCACTACTCCCCCAGCTCTAACTTCTGGACTGTCAGCCAATTCCAACCACTTGGGCGGATGAGCCAATGTTTCCTGTGTTTAAACATCAGTAGAGGACTGGACAACTATTTCAGTTACAAGATGCAGCATAAGTGAAAACCAATCAGCAAAAAATCTGGTAGATAACCATTCTCACACCTGCTCCACTTTCCTGAAGATCTTTGTTATTCTAACTGGTTTTGATTACGTTTCTTTGGTTGTGCAGGCACGGCTAAAGTGCATCCAGAGCCATAGTTCCCTTTAACTAGAACAGACTTCCAGATTAAGTACCTCTACTTTTTTAGCACCTAGTCTGTAAGCCCAAGTTTGCAATACACAGTACGTGTCAGGCATTACTTGTCTATGCATTTCAGTTCATATGGTTCTGAAGTTTGAAAAGGGGAAGTCTCCCTACTGGATGTCCCCAACTTCAGCAACAATTCAGCTCCAGGATGAAGCTACAGGACCCTGCAGCAACTCAGCTGCAGCCCTGTGATGTCCATGCAATGCACCCACAGCTTCCATCTCTTGGCTCATGCCACATACAAGTGAACTGATTGAAATAAAATACTTACTGAAGGGTGACAACATTTAATCCAGGAACAGGGCGCTCAATCTCTAGGTCTCGACGACTAAAGAAAATGAAGAAGACAAACATTTTTGACGTGCTGAAATTTAACAGATACTTCCAAATTCTAGTTTACAGAAAGCACAGGCACTCACATATGTTAATCTGACATATGTAGAAAGCTCCATAACTGATGGAGAACCACTTTTAGACTGAAGTAGCAATGTCTGCATGTACCATTTCTCCCCATAAATGCACAAGGACCTTCTCCCGTAAGCAAACCACCTGAGATACCTAAAAGTGCTTGTCAAGTAGAATTTCATAATGGGGGAAACCAAGTAACTCCACCACACAAGTAACACTGGCTAAAAAAGTCCTGACAGCCTCTTAAAACAGTTTCAAGTTAGAAATCAGGTAAATGTATTTACCTGTTGTAAGAGTTGACAAAGAGATGAAGGTTGGTTTGATTCATATCATTAATAATATGCTGACGGTAAGTATGGATCAGGTCATGGTTGCTGTGAATCTCTTCCTACAGTGGAAACAGAATTGTTCAGAACAGGGGCTGTTTTCTGAGAGGATCTGAAGACATGGCACAGCAGTCATGTATATGGCTCATATCTACACAATAGGAGTGCACTCTTAGGGCAGGAACAACTTGCAGCACTCAGTGCTAACACCCAGGGTTAACGTTATCATCTGACTGTAGTTCCACGTTTTTCAATTTAAGAGTAGGCTTGCACTGAAAAGCACCATTTGTAATAGTAACAAGTTTTCCCAGAGTTACAAGTATATTACTGCATAAAAGCATACTAGTGCTTTACTTGTGCTTAAATATCAGCTAACCAAACTGGTAGCTACACCTTCTGGAGTTGCCATGACAGCACTCTACTTGGTTGTTTGGCACTCAGCAAGCCTCACTGCAGTATCCATACTTCAAAGTGCCGGGAACACAATTATTAATCCTATTCCACAAGTTTAAAATTAAACTTTGCTACTTAAGCCCTCTTCCCAGCTCCAGGAGGTAAATACAGATGACTGAAAACACTAGAATAATGTTTTGAACATGCTTACCTTTCCAAAAAGATGTGAAATGACCAAGTCTGGTAAAGCATTTGTCCAACCTGAAATCTGAACAGCAAGATTATCTAATTATCTGATATCAAAGCTATCTTTTGAAACCTTTTAATTATCCATAAGTAGACGAATGGATGTTTCTCTGCTGCTCTTATGCATAATATCCTGGACTGATGTTTTTCCCCTCATTCCTACTGTAACATCATTAGGCATTGATTATGGATGTGAGGAAATACTGCTTCTCTGAAAGAGTGGTCAGGTGCTGGAATGGGCTGCCCAGGGAGGTGGTGGGGTCACTGACCCTGGAGGTGTTCAAGGAATGTTTAGAAGTTGTACTGAGAGACATGGTTTAGTGGGGTTATATTGGTGGTAGGTGGATGGTTGTACTGGATGATCTTGTAGGTCTTTTCCAACCTTGGTGATTCTATGATTCTGTGATTATGTTTGAGCTGTTCTCATAGGACATTTTTACTAATGCAAATATGCAGGGAACACACTACTAGTGGCATAAGTATATACGGAATCACTCCCTGCAAATCAGCCAGATGTGTGTAATTTAATTTCCCTGTCCAATACCATCCCTAGCAACTCGCAATGACAATGCTTTGGAGCTGGTACCTAACAACCATAGAGGTCACATGCTCTTAATTTGGAAAGACAGAAGGATACAGGGGACCTGCTGCACACCTAAGGTTGATAGTACCCAGGAGAGGTGGACAGCAGAGACACAGATGTGAAAAAAAATTAACTATGGAAAGATATTGGATGAGATAACCAAAATGGGTCAACTGGTATCTCTCATTGTAGATGAGTTAATAAATACACATCCAGATCAATAACACTTGCCAAAATAAACTGATATGCTAAACTATATTTAAAAAACATGAGTAACTCAGCACTAAAAGAATGCTAAACCCTAGCTTGTCATGGCACTTAATGTCTCCTGAGACACTTACGTAGGTTATTTGTGTCTGTGGTTAAAAGATATAACATTAATTTTTGTATTTTTGTGTGTTCATAGTAACTGTCATTTGTTAAAACATGACCCTAAATGGTACAATGTGTCAGCTTTTTCAGTCTCCTCTGAAAAATGTTTTAGTAAGTTAAAACTTGGGGACGCATAACGTAACATTTATACCTATTTCTCTATTAGCTCCTTGAGGCTGTTTGAAACCAGCTCTCACCACCTTTTTCCGACATTGTAATCTTACAGCTACAAAAGAATGAAGTTTACAGGGGCTTCTTTGCTTGTGAACAAGCTCACTTAAAAGCCTAATTCTACAAAAAATCTGTCCAGCGTCACTACAGCTACTGCTCTTTTCTGACTCTTTTCAGTATCCAAGACTCAGCTAGATAGCTGAAACCAGGAATATGGTGTTTTGAACAATTTTTTCTGTGCTCCAATTAATATTTTGGATTGTGCTTGTAAACAAAGCCACAGGCAGGAAAAACAACACTAAGCTTGTCGTTTAACTGGCAGAAAGCTGTTTCCAAACCTGCCCCGTGTCCAGGTTAAAATAGTTTTTCCCCAGCCATTACCAGCGCTCAAGAATTGTCTGTACTCAGCAGCTCCATTATACCATGGGTATCTGCTTCCTAGAAGTACTTATTTTTATCACTAGCCCTACAGGAGATTTTATAAATGAAAAAATAAAACCAAAAGAAATTTGCCTAAGATATTTTGTCTTTGCAGCCTCACCTCAACACACAAGCTTGCCCAGCTCCTCATGCCTGACAGCCTCACAGTATGATTTATTTTTCTAACTTTAAAATGTTTACCTTTGTTGCTGCCCAGTCCATCCAACCTTCAGCACAAGGGTTTACGTTAATGAGAACTAGCCCCTCCACCAAGTCCGGATGGTTTAACTGCAAAAGAAAAGGTCTGAGTTAAGATTCATGGTGTGTCCTTTGCAAACTGACAGTCAGCATAAAATTTAAATTAGCAAATTAGCTCCTGGGGAGGAAGGAGGTAGGTCTAGTTTTATCTTGCACAAAACAAGCGTATGTATGGAAAAAAAAATTCATTAAAGCAATTCAACTGAGCAGCTGGAGAAGGTTAAGATTTAACATCTTCCCCACCCTCCGTTTAAATAGAGAACTCCCATTAAAAAAACCTTCTGCAAATCAACTGGGTAGAGCCCAGGCTTTAGAATGGAAAATCTAGGTCTTTTGGATGAGCTATCCCGCAGACTGTGGTATTCCACTTAAAAGCCTGGCTGCTTGCTTAAATGTACATGACAGAGCAGGAATTCTCTGCACACCCTATGAGGGCAGCAACACATAGAGGAAATTGGGTTCAAGCCTTTAAGAAAGCTCCATGAAACTTACAGCAAATCTGGTCAGGACGTAGGCACCGGCTCCAGTTCCCATTCCAATAATGCTCTTCAGCCTGCACAGCAGTTGCATGCCATGAGATGGAGGAGACAAATCAGTAAGAGAGCACCAAAAATAAACAAAACCCTATCAGTAGCCTTCCTATCAGGTTGGATATTAGGAAAAATTTCTTCTCAGAAAGAGCGGTCAAGCATTGGAACAGGCTGCCCAGGGAGGTGGTGGAGTCACTGTAGATAGAGTAGATAAGGTAGTCTGAGGGACATGGGTTAGTGAGCACGGTGGGGATGGGTTGATGATTGGACTAGGTGATCTTAGTTATCTTATCGAATCTTAATGACTCTATGATCCTTCTTGTACATGCCAGTGAAAGGGCAGATCACATCTTGGGCAAACCACAGACCCTCAGCAGTGCCACCAGTACGGAGCTGGGCACAGCAGCTAGTTGGTTTTAGGAGATTCACAGACGCTGGTCCTCATGCACTGCAGCCCAGCAGCAATCCTCACTTATCCTTAAGTAAACACACTGAGCAACAACAGCATTGTTCTGACTCTGGAAGGAAATGGCTCCTCTGCCAGAAAAACTTCTAAGATAGAGTCCTGCGGTCTGCAGTCAAAACACAACAACCTCGCTTCAGTCTGCCCTGCCCTCAGTTATCAAACTGTGACGCCGAGTCCTCTCTAGCAGGGAGCTGGCAGGGAAACCTCTCCTGCTATCCAGCTGCTGGAGTGGGTGAGATTAAACTTCAGAACTAAGCAGGGCAGAGACAAATCAAATATTTGCATTTGCTCAAATTGGTTCTAAAGCATCCCCTTCAAGGTCTTAGAAAATACATGGAAGGGAGACTAGACAAAACCTGTCAGAAAAACAGGTTAAGCAATGCTTTTAGGAAAGAAGAAAGATTTCATTCTCATTACAATATTAAATCAAGCTTTTGTAAATCAACTGCAGTTTAATTGGTTTTCAAGGTATTGACATTATGTTAGCATTTTTTTTTAATGGCCAATAATGTGCTTTGGTTTAAAAAAAAAACAAAACAGTTTAAAAACATACGTTTGTTTCAGGAAGGTAGTGAGATCAGAGAGGTATACTAGTCAAGACATTGTAACAGCTGGTTTGTATGCTGAGCAATGTCTAAAGTGGGGTGTTGGTCTGAGACTGAGGCTCCATCAGCAGCCCAACCTGTCTGTCCTCCAAAGCTGTCTAACCCTGAATGTCAGATTTTCTCTCTTCAGACTGAAAACACCCGCAAGGTGCTCACCTGCAGATTCTAACCTGATCTAGCTATAGATGTCCCTGTTCATTGCAGAGCAGTTAGGCTAGATGACCTTTAAGGGTCCCTTCCAGCTCAAACGATTTTATTATTCTAAGATTCATTGCACACCAGGAGCCCTAGCTCTGTAGTAGGGAAGGCGTTATGCATAGCTCCAGTTAAACTAAGCTTTGAAGGAATACACACAACTAAACTTGCTGCAGGCACACAACAGAGGAACAGGGGTGCTGGAACTAGATGATCCAACTCTCCAGTCCAAGCCATTCTGTGATTATATGAACACTGCCACCAAGTTCCTCAGCATCAGCAATCTGGATCTGTACTTGCAGAAGAGGCTCAACAAGGCAGGACTGACCCCTGACTGCACTCCAGCCACAGAAACAAAACTCTACGTGTCTTCAGATGGGGCTACGTTTTTTTCTGCTAACCACACAGGAAAATGTGGGTTGCTTCAGTGGGAAGAACAGATTGTCTATGCCCTGTCCCTGTCAGCGCTGCAAACAGAAAAAAAACGGAGGAAGCCCCTAAATTAGGCACATGTGATTTCAGTTGAAACTGCTTCCTGTTTAAAAATAAACAAACTTTCCAAATAAAGGCCAAATAAGCTCTTTCAGATTCAAATTCAAAAGGCAGCCAACTGCAGTGGAGGAGTTAAAATACAACCACAACCGTAACTCTAGGAAAATGTCAGGTAGCCTGTGTGAAGCCTTGGGGCAGCACAGATGAATTCGTGATCTTCCCTGCTCTTTCGGTGTGCCACACAGAGACAAATAATGAGGAAAATAAGTCAAAAACCCCGCACTCACCCAAACTGTTTCAGGATTCCAGGAAGCATTTCAGCCAGCTGATCCATAGAAGGATATATGTACCTGCAACAAATATGTGTCTGTGAGTTACTATTCCACATTCAGTAGATTAGGCTGCTGTACTTAGAGAAAAAGTGGTCACTGTAGATTAAATAACATGCGTGCCCATTGCCAGGTCACGGGCAGCATGCACTGAATTTAAATCAGGAGCAAGTACAATTAAGGGATTTCATGGGAATATGAGCATACTCAATATGGTACTTTATGTGAGTTACAGGATGAAAGTTGTCTGCTCCAGCTCAGAGCAAAACAGACCACAGCAAATCTCTTCCAAAAAAACAAGTCAACACTTAAAACCTATAAAATATTTGAACTTTAGAGGTGAGTTTCCAACCACATTCACCACATTTGTACTTCTGGTTCACCACAAAAAGGTTTCCCCATGTTGCAGAATCAGACTACTGCAGTGTGATCTAGATCTGTGGCAAATATTTATATGCATGTTTTCAAGGATGCACATTTCTACAGCAATAAAATGAAGAAAACTTTCTATTAATATTGATGGAGAAATTGAAGCCAAAGGAAGCTATGAAGCTGCTGAAGAAGTTTGACAGAAACAGCTCTATGTCAATGCTTCTGTTCTTCTGCTGAGTGGCAATAAAATTCTGAGAGGAGGAAATTTTTAACAAAATCTCTACTGAGCAGCACATGGAAAAAAGTCCCCCCTAAGTAGCTGGAGAACAGAGTACAGCTTCTTGTGGTGCTATCTTGAGATGTTAAGTAGTGGCCTTTACTAGCAGAGACCATGACCATTGTGCAGTTGACAACACAGAAGTGTTAATGCCTGTTTAGGACATGAAGGTTAAGACACTTAAAAGCTTTTGATTCCAATAAACACAAACTGAAGTGACCAAAATAGCTTTGTCACCTGCTTGAGTAGACAACTGGGCCATTGCATTTAACGCTGCTCAGAACATGGCCCATGATGACCTCCTCAGCCAGACCAGCTTAGAATTTAAGAAGGTATGGCTCATACCATAAGGTATATTCAAACTCCTTAATACCCAGTTTTTACAGAACAACTGTCCCTTGACTTGTGCCCCCCCTCAGAATGTTGGCTGCTCTCTTCCTCAACCAAGCTGACTCCTGTTCTAGGGGCATCTTCAGGCAAACCCATCTCATCTCACTAAATGGGACTAACATTTTGGCAAAGACAGCACTCAAAACTCACAAGTTTCCAAGAGTTACAACATCATATATGTTACACAGTCAGGAGTATGCAGTAATTTATGATATCCCAAGGGTTACATCACTTTGTTACTGTACAGCTACTTGAAATTTCCAGGAAGCTTACCATATCTATTTATCTACAACTACCATGCAGACATTTCCTAAAAGCTGTAGACTTAGGAAAGATATGATGCAGTGGTCACTGACTATGTTGTTTATAGTAACAACTTTGTTTTGTATTTGCATGCAGGATGTCATTACAAAACAAGGTAGCCCAATACTTAAACTGGGAGATGTAAGCATCTGTCAATGAACTGCTTTACAAGTAGTGTGGTTATTGGCAATAAAACACAAAATTACAGCCCCGAAGTTTACTGTGAACTGGCAAAACTCAGCAGAACTCTGGAAACTCAAACAGAAAGTGTCAGCGTTCAGAAGAAAACTACTTTTCTCCCTGCAATTGCTTTTCAGTTGAATTGCAGATCAAGGCTCTTTTTCCAGCCCCTAGCAAAAGATAACTCTGAAAGCATGGGCTGTTTCCCTTATAACTCACCCAGTTTGGAAAGATGGTGCCCCATCCTGCTGACCAGGTGCATCCACGTGGCAAACTGCAAAGTGCTGGGTGATTTCCTGCATATCCTCAAAGTTGAACAGAGGATTGAAGCAAGTTTTATCTTGAAAACGAAAAAAAAAAACATGAAATTGTTTTGTTGAGATGAAATGGTTTGTTCATTAGTAAATCTGCATCTATAATAAAATCATTTGTTTCATTAACGTTACCTCTGCTGCAACCTGGACTACAGGTTAGTGAAAAGTCCCTTCAATCGGCTCAGAAAAAGTGACAATCCTGTATTACTAAGGAAGAACAGGAAAGCCCTGCTACAAAGCAACCTGTGCAAACTTGTATGAATTCCCTGAAGCAAAAAAAAATGAAAAGCTCTCTCCTCAAGGCCAGCTATCATTTATCCACATTATTTTGTTCCTTCCCAGAAATATTGTCTTGGTACACCAAAATCAAGAAAATGTTCTTTATGTAAAAGTAAAATAGTCATAAAGTGTCCTCAGGAATATTCATACTGAGTTTTGGCTTAGGTAAAATTATCCATTTACTTGTCCAGTCATTTTTCTTTGGATTATGTCAAAACAGATGGAGAGAAAAGGTATCCAGCTCTGAGATCGTGACTTGTGTTTCTGCCCAAGTATTACAAGATAAACATTACATTTGTGTCTCTCACAGCAGGCAATTCAAGACAAAAGTGTCCTTTCGGGATACTGAATGTTGCAGGCTCCCAGCTCTGAGATGATTTGATTTCTGATGTTTAGCGAATATCAGTGTTGGGAGAACCTGCTGGAGAGGAGAATATGCAAGATAGGGATAAAGCTTTCTCCCTTCTCCTTTAAAAGGAAAGCTTATTCACCATAAATATATATTTTTTATCTCAGGAAAGAAAACAGTTTTAGTCAAAGATGAGACCCAGATTAAGCTCTGCCCTGATCCACTGACAACCCAAAATAAAGTAAGGCTGTTCAGGCAAAACAGGCAAAAAAGATATTTTTTTCTTCTGAGTAATATCACTACTGCCTCTTCCCCAAAACCCAGACATTAAAGATTTGCAGCTGTTTTTATCGCTCTCTAACCAACAGTAAATGGTGTGAAACAGAGTACTAGTGAGAAGAACAAACAGATCTGGATGTCTAGGTCCTTGTATTTTTGAATATGACAGATAAGACAGAAGGGACTTGTCAAAGTCATTTTCTTAATACTGGCTAAGGATACAATGCCAGCTTTCATTTCATCATTCTGATTTGACACATCATTCATACAAACCCACAGAAGTGAAAGACTGGTTTCAGACAGGAACCTACAAGCCAAAGCAACAGCAGTGTTCTTGTCCATCTGGCTTTCAATGCAGCCTCAGCCTTCGTCTATAGATGTTTTTACAGCATTTATACACAGTCATTACAAGCTAGCAGGAGAACATTTTGCTCATTTAAGTGAAATATTCCAATTATTTTCTTCGCGTGTAAATCTGAGAATCAAATTTGCCTTAAGCAAAGAATTAGGCTAGGCACATTTGTATACAAGGGCTGGTACCTTCCATCCGGACGGAGTAGACACAAGTAAGCGAGGACCTGGGAAATGTTTTGTAACCATCACAGATCCCATGCCTTTGGCTACAGTTATAGCATTAACCAACCAGGCCATCGCTATGCAATAAAATAAAAAGCCCACTTACGATTCAGCCCAATGTCGTGGTATGTGAGGATAGCAGGTCTGTTCCCTCTGGGCATCCCACACATGGTGACGTGGACCATGCCATGCATGGTCTCCACATCTTGCTCCTGACAAAGAACAAGAGGAAACTATCAGACTTTAGAAGGGCTCTCCCTAACACCCTAGTGTTGGCAGCCATGACCATGAGCGCAGCTCCTGCCCTATCTCAAGACTGTCCGCAGCCCCTCTGGCCCCAGGACCTCTGCAACCCCCATGCCAACACATTCTATGTCTCCCCATGGTACAGGCTCTTTGCTAGCATTTTACACACAGCTGTCATCGATTGCTGTTATCAGCCAATGACAGAAGCACTCAAGCTGCTAGCTCTAACTAGATATTAAGGAAATGGTTTTTGACCACAATAAAGTCAGCATTAAAAAAAAGCTTTAAAAAAGAAAACAAAAAGGAGGGGGGAAACTAAAAAAAAAAAAAAAGGAGAGGGGAAACTAAAAGAGAGGGGAAACTAAAAAAAAGATGTATGAGAAATAAAGATGAAGGTGAAAAAAAACTTTTGCCTAAAATAACAATAGCTCACAAGCATGGCCAGCAGCATTTGCAGTGGTGCCAGTTTCCAAAAGATATCTGTTTTCTAGGAAAATGATCGTAACTGAGCAAATAACTATTATTCCCCTAAAAAGCACTTTATTAAATAGCTTGTATTCAGCATAAAGACTTATAACACTGCAGGGCTTGGTGATTATAGCAGCTTTCTGCAATAAATATGACAGCTACATGGGTGAGCTTTATGGTTTGCTATTTCTTAAATCTAAGCACAAACTCAGCTGAATAAAGTTTGTAACAGAGTAATATGGCTACAACAATGTTGTGGTGATTATCACAGAAACAACCTTAAAAACCCCATTGCTGTTATCTGACATAACTGGATTTTGTACTGCTTAATGAGTTTATAACACCTTTATTATCAAATCAGAAACCCCTTCATTACCATCTTATTTGCTAGATGTCTACGTTGGATAAATGAAACTTGGTTTATACCAACATCCCCAATGAATGGAATAGTTTTTGCTTCTTTCATGCTTGCACTTAAGATAGGCATAAACAATTTGTTAGCCTGACAACATATATAAGGGGAAATCACAGAACAACAGTTATTTTCTATTTACAGTTACACTCATGGAATCAAAGCAGTACAGAGGTAGTGACAGAAGCACAGAATTGTAGGGGTTGGAAGGGACCTCTAGAGATCATAGAGTCCAACTCCCCTGCAAAGCAGGCTCCCTACAGCAGGCTGCACAGGTAGGCATTCAGGCGGGTCTAAAACCAGCCTTAATATTTTGTAAGAATACTTTCTGCATAGGACACAGAGATCCATGTCATTCAGTACAGCATACTGCTCCTGCCTGGCTTGATTTGCTCTTTGCAGCAATGCCCAGGGGCAAAATCCAAGTTAAATTAAATTAAACCTACTCCAAATTATGCTGTAGAAATTAGGAGCATGCAGCTCCTGCAGAAACCTTTTTAGAGCAAAATCCAGAAGCTTCTGGGATCTGACATATTAATTCAATCTAAATCATAGCTCAGTAATTTCATATGTGAAATTTACTTTGTATTTTGTTGAGCGTAAGGATACTAAGCAGCACCGTTCCACATTTCACCTATTTTCCTTGCAATTTACATCAGCTTTAAGCTATGACCACACCAACAAATCAAGAACCCCTCTGCCCCTAAACACCAGGAGAGTATCTCTGCTGTCTGATCTACACTACACTGAAACGTGTTCAGCTTTTCTATCTTCTTAGAGATTAATTCCTCTGCATACTCACTGCATTATTTAGCAGGTATGCTGTGTCTTCCACATCGAGTACCATCTTTAGGCAAAACAGGGTGATAAATCCAGCAAGCAAAGAGAGGACAGGAGCTGGTTCCTAGTTTCCCCGAGTAGGAAACTGGGTTATATGGAGAGGCTGCAGTTCTGCATAGGCTTATGACACCCACAGTGCCCAGGCGGAAAACCCAGAACAGACTAATTCATGAGGACGTCATTCTTAAATAGGATTTGAGTCAGGTTTGACCAGGAGAAGTGCTTATTTTGTAGAGCTCAGACATCAAAGATGAACTCGGTCACACAATGTACAAATTGCCAACTTTCAAACCTGGGAACTAATGATTAGCACAGTATTTCCTGGTGATGTTTCAATTAGGCTTTGGTAAGTATAGATTACTTTAAGGTTTTGTTATCTCAAATGCTGAACCACTCCAAACCTATTCTACATTAAATCAGAAGCAAGCTCTTTTCTATAAGCCAGGAGTAAAGTTTCCACAAAGATCAAAAATGAATTAAAAACTTAACACAAGTGAGAATGATTCTGCGCAGCAATGCAACAAAGTCTGACTTTAAGTGTCTTTTCCAAAGTGCATAAGCAATACCCAAAAGTTAAGTTTCACATCTGGCAAAAGTGGAGTATTGTATTCATTATTTAATTATGCAGAAGATAGATTTGCAATAGCAATATATAGCACTTAACAACAATAGTAATTAATTTTTCCACATTACACCTTCCCTTT
Organism: Numida meleagris; assembly: GCF_002078875.1. Classification (NCBI taxonomy): domain Eukaryota; kingdom Metazoa; phylum Chordata; class Aves; order Galliformes; family Numididae; genus Numida; species Numida meleagris. Next base: position 140,471,636 of record NC_034410.1, read on the forward strand.
GCATTTAGATTATTCTCAAATGGAGAGCAGAAGAATTGATAGGTTGGGAATTTTGGCACCCATAATGAGTAAAATGCCTTCATGAGAAAGATAATTTCCTCCTTAACTGGAGAATAACAGCATTCTGTATCACCAGGTTTTTATTGCTAGATCTACTCAACAAAAGCACTTAAAAGCCCAGAACACTTTCTTAGGAGAGGCCACCTTTCAAGACTTAGGTTCTTCATCCTTTGTGCAGGACAGAGAAAATCTGTTCGTGACAAAGCCAGACACTTGAACCTGCCCACCCACTGATCTTCACTGCTAATTATTCTGAACTAGAAACCTGAGTCTAGTTCAAACTCAGTGTCAACTAATAATAGTTCAGAGATGATGGGAGACCACACATCTAATTACTGGCATAAGACACCATCAGTTTAACTATTAGTTTAATTCCCCATTATCTCCACAAAAGGGCTCTTGTGATTCAGTGGTAATAGTGTTGCACAGTTTTCCCTTAGTGTTAATTCTTAACGAAAAATACCCAAAAGTTTCTCCTAAAAAGCAATTCAAACCCATTTCTTTAGTGATGCCAAGCCAGCAACTCACCATCCCTACTGATCCTATTAAAGATCAAGAGATTTGTCTACGTGATGTCAGCGTGGATGTTTTCAAAAAGCAGAGCACTGAAAACAGATGGCAGCATGCCCCAATCAGCGTCAACATTGTAGTAAGAGGCTCTTCACCGACTGATTTGTATTAAAACACTATCTTAGAAAAACATCCAAGGTACACTAATCCGATAGAAGGATAAAGACAAGCATGCCATCTGTTCACATCTCACTTTAACAGAGGTGCAGTCTTTCTTCCGAGCTCTAAAATACACACAAAAAATACCTATGATAGATGCAATTTAAGAGAGACTATCTGGGTTTGAAGGGAGTTGTTCTCTTCTATGGCAAATTTTCTTTTTCTTTTGGTCAAATTGACATTTTTTGACATTCTGTTATGGGTCTAGAAGGGGGAGGCAACACAGTAACACACAAGAGTTCATTTACTCCTTCCTCTCTCTATCCTGGCTGATAAAGACATAGACTGAGGAACACGTTTATGAACAGGTTTTGTTGTTTTTTTTTGTTCTGAATATGCAACCAAACCATCTTTGCTATCTAAAAAGGAAAACCACACACACGTTGACCATTTTGCTAAAAACAATGCATTTTTTATTTTAAGTAAAAAACCATCTTCCACTGTGATTATTTTAAAGTTTTCAGAAATATTTAATTCCCAATTATTGTCCCATGCTTATATTTAATTTATTTTATATCATAATAAATACACCTCCTTTATCTTACCTCAGAATTGAGGGAAAAGCTTCACATCTCTTTGAAAAATTGCTCTGAGACTGTGTATTTTATGTACATATTACTTAAGAAATTTAATATATTAATACCTGCTTATGCTATTTTTCACTTTTTTCTTTCATATGTTGCTGATGAAAAGCATTTGAGCTTTTAATATGGTATTACAATGTTGTGTTTCAAATCCTCCTTACCCTAGTTCAGTTATTTTTCCCTTATCTTCCTCTACCCTAAAATAATTATTATTTCAATTCATCCTCTCTTACACTAAAAACCCAACACCCACTTTTTTTCCCTTTTGCTTTTCCTTCTTTTTCTTTATTTTTTTTCTTTTTGTTGGACATCTATTTGAAATTAGCAATACTGCAGTTCCCCAGTTCAGGTTGTGAGCTGGCTGCTTAAAGTATCATGGACTTTTACATTTTAAACAAGTGATTCTTCTAAGGTAGAATTCATGCCATTTGTCAGCTTGTTTCTGTTTGTACCTGTACACAAGTAACAACAACTTTGGTACAGGACTGAAGCTGACAGTTTTGTGATAGTTCCTCCCTGGGGTTCTTCCTAGTTCAGACAGCGCTGGGTGACAATGCTCTGCAAAAGCACAAAAACTCAACTGTTTCCAACCCTATCCTTCATAGACCTAAAAGGAAACCCATATCTAATGAACTGCAAAGGCCTCAAACCATAGCCACTGGGAAATACACTCCATCGTGCCATGATGCTGATTTGTTTCCCACTGCACGGTGGTTCATTCCTTCTCTTCAGGCAGGAGAAAGGGGTTCTTGCATGCTGGTGAATTTTCATGCCATGAGCCCTGAATTGCACGGGACAAGCTAATCTCTGCCACCTACAGCTGTTGCACAGCTTGGAAACTTTTGCTTAATTATCAAGAAAGCAGTGCTCTGGCAGACTGCTCACTTCTGAAATATAGAACCACAGGAATGTATATGGCAGCAGGGAGACAGTTCTCCCCAGACTCCAATATTAACAGGTAAAAAAATAGTCCAATACATTCCACTGCAAATACAATAAAAGCATTTTGGGCATTCGGCCAACATAAAGCAGCACAGGGCACACTGCCCTGCACCAGCTTATCTTGAACTGTTCTAGAATGGGTTTGGTGAGGAACAGTCACTTTCTTGGGAGGCATAACTTCACTTATATTTTCAGGTATGCACCACAGAGAGAAAAACAGACAGTACGGAGTGGTGAGAGTCCAGAGTTGTCAGTTCTTCCATTCAACCCTCGTCTTGGCCAACTCCCAGTAACTCACAGAATCACTGAATCATCAGATATACCAAGTTGGAAGTAAACCATAAAGATCATCAAGTCCAGCTCCATTAGGGATTTTCTCCAGAGAATAACCACACACACATCTTGCAATTTGGAGGATGATATTCTGCTACAGAGTGGGTCACTTCAAAAATGGAAAGTTTGTCAAAAATAGCCTGTGAAGTAAGAGCCTGCTTCTTTCCAAATCTGAGTAGCTAGATGAAATTTCTTCTTGGAACAAATACACATCATGGACAGCCACTACTTTTCACTGATGACAGAAATGAAGTTATTAACTGAACATTGCATAACTTGTCTGCAAAAGGACAGTGATATAGAGAACAGTCACATCCCTATACAGACACATGAGCACTAAAGGAGTGTCCTGCTGAGTCCTGGGAACCTTTCCCAGACAGATGCCACCTTCTCCCAAACACAGCTCATGGGACAGGTCAGCCCTATGTGAGCTTCATGGTCAGCCCTGAGTGACCCGGATCCTCCATGATCACTTGAATGAACTAAGTCATCAAGGTTCTCAAAACAGCATCAAATCATCTTGCTTCACAGATCAACCACAAAGGAACCTGAAGATGCATAGGTAGGTTTCTTGTGGTTTTAAGCACCAAAGTAAAGTCTCCTTTCCAGTAGCAGTTCTTAAAATAAGGGATTGAGGTTGCTTTCCCACAATTTGCCTCCTTGAACTAGAACAATCAAAGATTAAAGCCTAAGAAAGGAACATCATTAAAAAAAGCAAGAGATGGCAGAGCAGGGCTAAATGATGAGAACCACTGGTCTGGATTAGCAACAGTTAATCCAAAACATGGGAAAAAAAAACAAACAACAAAATGGTTTAGAGAATTTGATCTTGCAAGTTAAAAACCTATATATACACACTGTTTACATGCCAAGCAAATTTATTCCAAGAATAGAAATGAAATATGGGTCACTTCTTGATTTTTAATCAAAATGGTGCAGTATTCCTGTTCACAGACTTAATCTGGGATTCAGATTTATTTAGAACAAGTGGTCAATCTGGGCTCAAGCAGCAAGCTTCTCCCATGCTGTGCACAGGCCTGCAGAAAGTCTGATGATGAGAAGTTTAACATATCTATCAAGACTTCAGGCAGTGGATTTCAACATTAGAAAGGATGAAGGGGAAGATGTGGGACTAATATGAACTACATTTTTGCTAAAAAATTAAGAGTTGCTTGAAGAGGGTGAGATGTTTGTAGTAACTGTCTCCCTTGGTTTCCAGGGAAGTGACAGTGGTGTTTCTGCTGGATTTTTAACCAATTTGCAAAGCACTTAATAAAATATAAAGAAGTGAAAATAAAGTGCAAGATGTTGCAATGTTCAACAGGGTTATTTTTCAAGAACCTCCACTTGAACATACAAGAGACTAAAAAACCTCAATAGCTTCCCTTATTCCTGCATGATCTACTTCTCTCATTAAACATCCTAGATAAAAACAAGACACCTGGCAAGCCACAGTCCCCAACTCCTACTCCTTGTCCTCAGAGATAGGAACGCACTGCTCACTCTTTTTGTTGAGGCAGGTGCACACTCACTGTTCTCTCCCAAGGCAACCCAACCTGACTCCAGCACTGATTTCCTTAGTCATAGCTTATGAGCTATTGAGAACAAAACTCAATCTTAATACCTCATGGAGATAAAATAACGCAAAAGAGGAGGAAAGAGAATTATAAAGCCACTTCTCAAACACACAACACATGGGAAAAATGGAAAGACACCATTGGACCTGGCTGTGTACTTCATGCACACTTGTCTGCAGGGTGTAAATAAATATATGGAAACTGCCATCACTCTTGGTACAGACAAAATCAATTGCTTATTGCCTTTCCCTGCTCCCCAGGCTTCACAAATATTTTGGAAACTTTTAATGGCATAACGGGATACACTGAGAGGGACATTTCCTTGGAGGAAATGCACACACACCGCTAATGAAAGGAAATTAACTGGGGAAACTGCGTGTTCATGTGGGAGGAGTTCATTTTGCTTTCACTACAACTGCTGAAGAATCTTTTAGCAAGAACAGAGCTGCTTGCAACTCATTCTCTTGGACGAATTTTTCCCAGCTTTAGTTTGAAAAGACCTCCTGCAGTCCCCTTCACAAAATAGTGTAAGAGCCACATTCAGGTCCTTTCTCACAACTACAGCATTTTTTATGAGCAGTCACTCATTTCTGATCCCGTTTCTCTGTTTTCTCAATTTGCTTTCTCTTTTACTAAAGAAAAAAAACAAAACAACAAACCAACGACAGAAGAATAGCTTTTCTGACCTGAACGTCAAAGTCTGGAAGGAGACGAGTGATAGCCTGTGAAGAGATTAAAGGATATTAATTCAGGTATCCTTTGCAGTTAAAAATTCTGCACTTGCATATGCACTGAGACACATGTTCTAACCCTCTGCTTCTCCAGTGGAGAGCTCTTTCCCATTCCCTTCACCTACTGAATATTGCTGAATGTCAAAATGTCCACTCCTATGTCTGGCCATTGCCATTACTGACAAGTACCTCTGCCTCCCCCGTATTAACGTCAGAAAAAGAGTAAGGTGACATCCTCCTCATCTCCGTAAACTCAAAGGAAGAAATATCTTCAAGACGTTGCTAGCTATTAGAAAACTTGGAAGAAGTTAGTTACATCGAGGGGGATGTACACCAGGAAGAGCAGTCAAGCTGCCACTTGTTATACTCCAGTGTGACAGGGACGTCAAAGCCTGAGATAGAAATACACAGATAAAAAGCAAACTCTAGGAGCCTGACAAGGAGATCATTCAGCCCTAAAATCCCATGTAAATGAAGGATAGAAGATGTTGGACGCAATACAACTCTGTCTTGAGTAATACTATCTAGAGGATGGACTTCTAAACATTGCAGTCCAAATCACAACTATGATTTAACTCTAAAGCTGTGATCTTTAGGTAATTAGGCTGTGTGATGTGCACACAAACAGATATCTGAAGAGCTGACTGAACTTGTGGAAATCAGTTTACACAGATTTAAAGATCACTCTTTACAGACTACAGTTTTAACCTTAGACAATCTTTTGATCTGTACTGTTGGATTCATGACCTTTTAAACATAGCTAATTTCAAACACTCATGTTTCCAAGTGGTCTGTAGATTGAAGGTGGATGTAGATATAGCAACCATCTAGACAGTGTATGAAATAGGGCTCCATCATTACTCAGGAATGAAGAATGAGCTATAGAGAGAAGCCTAGTACCCTGTAAGCCAAGATGAGACTTAAGAGAGCATCACCCACTCAACACCAATCTCTGCCACTAGCCCTAGTATGCACTGAGTGTCCTCTGGGGTAATCATTTTTTCCACTTTCTCAAAATACTTCAAAAAACGTCCTCCATCTATGATAAGGATGTACAAACAGGTGATCAAACCAGACTAACTCTGCTACTTTCCCCACATAGACAACAACTGAGGCAACTGTGAATAAAAGCGTACAAGGTTCCTTGTCAAAATAGCAAATTTTCATCTACATGCTGAAGAAACCCAGGAAGTTCTTCAGTGTAAGGCATTTCTGAACTCTGAAGGAAAAACATTTCAGTAACCAGAGAACTTCTGCTTCATTTCGCTGTTACTGAACAACATTGGCATTAGAAAGGGATCTTAGTTCCTGAAAGCCCTGCTTTCACGCAATGTCCTTGGCACAGGAACTGTGTTTAAACTTTCTCTAGACATTTCATTACATTTGTGAGTGGAAATAATTTCCTGAAGTGTTTACCCAAAAAGAGGTAGAGAATAAAAAATGAAAATAGCACATAAAGCAACGAGGAATCTCAGTGTAGAAAACTAGAAGAAAATATCAGCACATTTATACACATCATTGTCAAGAATGACAATCATTTGGGAAAAAAAGAGAAAAATCTTAGCCTTGATTGAAGAAACTAAGCAGAGAGGTTCATTTGAATATTCCAGTGAATTATCTGCAATGAACATGCACAGGGTATGAGCACCATCGAACAGAGTCACACAGCTACTGACCCTAGGTGCTGTGGGAAGAGATTTTGAGAAAAACAGTGCAAAAACAAATGCCAAGGAGCACAACAGAGCTAAGCAAACAAAACAAAAGGCTGAGGATGGTTTTATGCTGCAGTCCCAGAGGCTGCAGAACTGGTAACTGTGGCTGGAACAACTCACAGCTCGGGGCAACCTGAGCAGACACAATGGGGCAGTCATACCTATCTGATCCTCCATGAAAGGCAGAGGACAGAGCAAAGTTTGAACCTCTGCACTGAGATGTCTACAGGTATAGGTGGATCTGCTTGAGTTTGCCCAATTGGAACTGTTCAAAATAAACCCAGAACTATAACTATTCAGAAAAAAATATGTCCACAATAGATCAGCATTAGAGAAGCACAAAACCAGAGCAATAATTAAAACTCAATTTTGCCCTATTATTAAAAAACATTGTTATTGCACCTCTAGTTTCTCATCTATTTCTCTATACAACTTGTTAGAACTGAGAATACATACACAGTTGCAACAGGAACCCTGAAAGAAGACACATAAGCTTTAAAAATGTTTAAGATAATTACCTCTTCCTTCTCCACCAGAGGTTTCACCTCTGCAAGGTGAGCGTCCTGGAATTCTGTTGACATGGTCAGTAGCTGGTATCTGTGAAGATGAAGAAATATTTGTTTTCAGCTTGCATCAAAGATTAAATACGGGAGGAAATAAAGGTCCTCCCCCTCCACCACCTCCAATCTCAGGTTATAGTTTAACACAGCTTTGCAAGAGAGTTATGAATCTCTTCTAAAACACCTCCCTGGTTTATTTATGTTCACAAGCCTGTACAACATGAGATTAAAGAAATGTTAAGGCTGCAAGATCAAAACAAAAATTTGGCAGCATCAGAACAAAGGATGCTGAAGAAAGTAAGGCAAGGACCAGCACAACTGGAGTTGGACTCAGTGATCCTTATGGGTCCCTCTCAACTCGGGATATTCTATGATTCTATGAACTTGTAGCATTCAATCACATAAAAACTCATTTCACGTGTGAAAGGAGGCATAATCTAATCTACACAAGCATCTTCTCTTGAAGCTGGATTAGATATTCTTTTTGTTTAGATGAAGGCTCCCTCTCCAAGATCTCTGCTTTAAGCAAACTAAATTAGGTTCTCATTAGCACCATTTTACTCTTGTACCAAGAGTAAAATCAGAACAGGAACACCTTCTTTGATTGAACAAACCAAGTAGTTCCATGTACCAAGTAAAAACAACATGCCATTGCACACCAATGCAGTGTATGCTACAAGAAAATTTTCAAAACCATCACACTAGGGAAGAAGACTGCTGCATCCTGCTCTAGGAAAGGAACAGCATCACATTGCCCAGCTTAACTGGGCGTATGGATTGGAAATACCTTCTGGAGATCATGAGCACATTAGGCAAACAGAGCAGCGGATCCTTCTGCAGATGCAACACATTGTCTGCATTTTGACCAAGCTGTACTTCAGTCCAGTGAACATATCAGTCCAAACTGGGAGCTACAGAACAGGATATTTCATTCTCTCCACAGAGATAAAGTGCCAGAGGCAGAGGGCTGTTCCCTCTGAAGCCCTGAGGAATGACCACAGCAGGAAGCTATGAAATGGCAAACATCGATTAAGAGAGATAATGTCAAACAAATGCTAGCGTCTATGCATGTGTAAATGATTTCAGATTTTAGGAAACCTTCTTGGAAGCTATACAACTAGACGGAAATTTTGGCAAAGAGTCAGGCTGTGGATTTTAAGTTTAGAGAAATGCTTCATGGGTATATAACTCCACAACTCAAGCCATGGAAGCAAAAGCGAAACTGTTACATAGAATCATAGAATCATTTGTGTTGGTAGGGACTTTTAAAGGTCACTCAGTCCAACTTCCCTGCAATGAACAGGGACACCTTCAGCTAGAGCAGGTTGCTCAGAGCCCCATCCAGCCTCACCTTGAGTGTCTCCAGGGATGGGGCATCTACCACCACTCTAGGCAACCTGCACCAGAGCTTCATTACCCATAAAAAAAAATTTACATTCAGTCTAAATCTCCTGTTTCAGTTTCCCATTCCCAGTAATTTGTAATCCAAATTTACAATAAGACACTAAAGCTACTTCAGCAGTCAGAAAAGTCAAGACAGAGTTAATTCCCCAGCAGTCACTCTGATTCACCCTTTTTCTCCAGTTTTGTCTGTTAAAGATAGTAATCATAAAGAACAAGTAAAACCAAGTTTGCCAAAGTTTCAAGCAATTGAAAATGACATTTTAGAAAATGCATTACATATTTTTGAAATTACAGCCATCTATACAATGTGCCATTCTACACAGTTAGCAACTCTGTGTGGCAGAAAAGGAAAATAAAAGCTGAAAATATTTACATGCAATCTGGAAGGCTAGAAGTACAAGGCATTTTCCATGTTTTCCCTATACAGGAGGAAAGTAAGAAGCCAGGCTCCCTGCAGTTTTCCAGTAAGTGGCTCAGGGAACAAAGCCACAGCTAGCACTCGTCGAAGAAAGTTGTTTACCCAGGACAGCTTCAGGTTTTCAGGGAGTCAGAGCATTGACTACAAATGACCAAAAAATCCGTGCCAAAAAGAACAACATGGGTGCCTTTTATAGTCTTAAAAAACAATCCTGTTTTCATAATAGTTCAAAGTTGTTGCTCTGTGTTTCCGAATTAACCAACATTAGGAAGTGCTGACCAGCAGATTACACTACTGCCATCAAGTCTGCTGAACAAAAGCCCAATGTGCACCACGTTCTCACTTTTGGAATGGTACCAGGCCTTCAAGCCACATTATGTTTTCAAATCAGACATTTACAAGCTCTGGGTTCCTCCTATCTGCACTGGGAATACCTGAAACATTCCAACTAACGGAACAGCTGTGTGATAAGCTGGCACAAGAGCGCATCATTTCTTCTGTGAGCTGGCAAACAAAGCCCTGTTATCTGACACCACTCTAAAAAGCTTCTAATTTTCTAAAGAGAAAGATGCTGGATTGCACAGAGATTTCAAAAATCTCTAAAAAGGTGCTTTGTGCTCCTCTTTTATGTGACAGGGTAGCTTGAAGCTACTGTAACTGCATAACTTTCCTAAATAACCATACAAGCATTCTTTTATATCCATTGCAAAAGCACTTGCCTCACAGAAGTATTCATAACACAAAGTTCATTTACATCTGCATGCAATAGAGTAAAGTTGCCAACTTGGAGAAAAACAAGTTTTTTTCACTCCATTTGGCCAACTCAGCCTGCAAAAGGTCCCAAGTTCTTCCCTCTTGGACAAACCACATCTACCCAGTGGACTCCCACTATACCCAGCTGTCAGCTGAATCCACTGCAGATGCACCTTACAGTTTTAAGTTGTAAAGCAATCATTTTTTTGACTAAGAGAAAATAAAGGTTTAAGGCACCTTTTCAGCTGGCAAAGCATCCTGGCTTTTCATAACAGGGATCCCAACAAAGGAGTTAAGAAACCACACATCAACTTATCCATCCTCAGACACCAGAAACGATGCAATCACACACACCAAACACTAGATAATCATAACATATGTGATTTAATTAATTCCAAGCACAGAAATCAAACAGTTTCAAATATACCTTGATAAGATAAGGAGAAGTGGCTTCTAACTAAAAGACAGGAGATTTAGAGTGGATATAAGGAAAAAATTCTTTACAATAAGGGTGGTGAGGCATGTTGCCCAGAGAGGTGGTGGATGCCCCGTTTCTGGAGACATTGAAGACCAGACTGGCTGAGACTCTGCGCAACCTATCTAGCTGTAGGTGTCCCTGTTCATTGCAGGGGAGTTGGACTAGATGACATTAAAGGTCCCTTCCAACTCAAATGATTGTATGATTCTATTTTATGATACTACCTTGCTTCAAATTTTATTCTGCTGAAGACACCCACACGGATGTCCAGGTTCATGCCACAGGGTGCTTCATCAATCAGGATGGTCTCATGTCCATGAGGGCCCAGAGGAACCACTGCAAACACTACAGGATTTACCTCTGCACTCATACCCAACCTTTCTTTATTTACACGGTATCATGGAGAACAAAGAACAGGAAAATACTCCTACCTAAGTGCTTCATAAAGAAGGCAATTTCCTCAAAACAGTTTGTTTAAACACTGGCGGTAGATATTATTCTCCTTTTGAGATATAATACTGACATACAAGAAATTAGCCTCACCAGAACAGCCTGAAAGCCTGGTAGCATTTCCACCACAGGCTGAGCAAGCAGGAGGGACAGCAGCCACTTTAAACATGGGACTAAATACTCGTGAGGATTTAATGGCAAAGAGAGGAGGGAGAAGGCCTTGGACGCTGAAGATCATGGCTCCCAAGCTCTGGTGTTGCTCTCTCTGGACAGAGAGGAACCACGCAAGACTTGAACCCAGGGCCACATGCTGGAGCCATTTCCAGGCTGGCCACATCACTCTGAAAGCCCCAAGTGTCCTAAGAGCTCAGGCAGGTAGGAATTATCCCTGAAGGATTATCCAGGTAGGAATTTATTCTTGGAGGTGTTCAAGGACAGGCTGGATGAGGCCCTGAGAAACTTGATGTACTGTCTGGTTTAGTGGTTGACAATTCTGCCCATGGGAGGGAGTTCGAAGTGGATGATCTCTGAGGTCCTCTCCAACCCAAGCCATTCTTTGAATGTGTGGCTCTGTTATTCTGTAGCAGCTCAAGATCTTATAAACAAGCAACACTGGGGCAAAGAGGGAGAGAGCTAAAAACATCTCCAGAGCTCAGCAAGAGTTTACTAGCAATGATGCCTATCACATCCAGGTCAGACAGATAACCAAGCAGCTCAGGCCACTGACAACGAGGCAAAAAAAAAGTTACTGTGATGTTCAAACAGCATTTGTAACCTTACATGTAGCCAATTAGAGCTTTCCCAGTGATTAACAGTAAGTGCTGTGAACTAGTCTGATTGACCTAAATGAAAAAATATGGTCATTGTAAGCTGGAGAAGAACTTGAAAAAAAAATAAATCTCTGTTACACAGAGACACATGGACTTCACTTAATAGCAAGTGTATGGTTATGTTCCACAATGTCTTAAATGCAGTTTATATTTCAGATATTTCATAACAAACATTACAAATCTAATCTTCCTGTTTATGATTAGCTTGAAAATTAATCATCTTGCAAGCATCCAAAAGTGTTCATGCATAAGCATCTGCCCACACTATTTCCTCTTAAGGCTATTCTTTGTTACAGGCACGGGTGTCACGAGGTCCTTTGTGTACTGTCTGAATTACTGATTTTCTCTGACATAGTTTCACACAATAAATCAAGAAAAGGTTTTAATAGAAGTAACTCTTTCAGTGAACTTCCTCTTTTAAAAATACATGACATTTGACAGTTACATAGCATCTAACTGAACAATTTGAACAGCAAGTGCCAAAAGTTGAAGACACTCAACTACGTGGGACATGATGCTTTTCCTTGACTTTGGTTACCACATCACCCTCTTGATTTTCAACTAAATGTTAATAACCTGGTAACTCTTACATCACTTAAAGTTTCATATCAAAAAAAATGTATTTTTAATTAAATAATACCAGGAATCTGAAACAGTTATGCTGCCTCCAGGTGGCAGGGTGTGCTTGGGTTCATAGATATTCTGTGCATCACTGTTACCCTTCTTTAAGTACAGAGCATCGCTGACCCCTATGTTTTTTGTTGCTTCTAACCAATTTGGCTTTATTTCCTTCCAAACCCTTTTTGAAGTTGCTCCGCAATCATGCTTTAGTAGAAAATAAAGCTTAAGTCTGAAAAAAAAAAATTGCTTCTTAATAACATAATGGATCATAACAGCAGTTCTCAAAGCCAAAAATAATTAGGGCTTAAAGTTTTAGACATTCTAAAATTGAGATTTATGCTGTGCACTAATCAATCTGATTAGGAAACTGAGATGTTTCAGCCAAAAGCTTGAGTCCCATGCCAAGTAACAGCTGAGTTAAGCCACAAGGAGACGACCGCGATGATGGAGCCAGCAGCGGGTCTGCTGGTGCAGCACCACAGTGTTCCCTGAGGCTTCATCATACCCCTGTGGGTAAGAAAACAAAGACCTCAAGGCTCGTCTCCAGTCCTTTTGTTCCATCTGTTTCACTTGTGTGGCTGGCACCAGTGCAGAGCTGATCTGCTACAATCACTCTGGGATTAGACAGAGCCCTTACACTGCCAATTCCTCGGACCAGGGCCCAGTTCCTCTTCACACGGATGATACACTCTGGCAGCTGAGCACTGGTAGTAGCATCAAAGCAAAGGGAACTGGAAGCAACCCCTCTTTCTATTCCACAGATATTGAGTAAATTGAAGAAAACTGTTGCAATACCATTTGCACAATATTCTTTCTGTGGGATGCAATGAAGTATGTTCCTTGGAAAGCCTGGGGTCCAACCACACTTCTTGGAAGTAAAAACTGGCACCACAAAGGGTGGCAGCGCTAACTAAAGTCCATGTCTTCATTTCTTTTTTTTCCCGTGCTGAACACCCCTGCCTCCTCCACAATATAATAGCCAATAGCTGGCACAGAAATCGAGAGCTTGCGATGTCTTCATGTTGTTTTTTTTTCTTCCCCTATTGCAGTGATCTGCAATATAACCTAAAGTATAATAGCTCAAGTCCAGGAAAGGTAGACCCTGAAATTCTCTAAAATTCATGTTTCTTTACCATCTCAAACTGGTGGAAATCTCAGCGGAAAGTAAAGTCTCCAATAATGTGATTTTTTTTTTCCAAAAAGCTTAAAAATACTAGTGCTTTTAATATTTGCACAAAATAGTGTTTTTTAGCTCCAAACAGTGCTGTTACTCCCACCCACCTCCTCAAGCAGCCACTGTTCAGTGCTGACATGGCAGCAAACTCTCCTTGCAGGGTGTGGTGGTCCAGTGTAGCAGTAGCAGTGCCCAGGGCCTCAGTGAGAAGAAATTCAACATCTAAGTGGCAGTTGGAATTTACTTAGAAATTCATTATGCCCATTTGTTCTGCTGCCAAAGTTTTGCTTTAAACAACTCCAGGTCATGAGTGGCGGCACCACAGGGTGAAAAGAGAGAAGAGCAAGCAGACGTCTTCCAGGCCTTGTTCTCCCACACCACCAGGCCAGCATGTCTCCTCTCACTGAACCAGCACTCTTAGAATCCTCTCAGCATCCTTCCCCACATCCTTCCTACTACTCCTTGAACTGAGGGTAAACATACAGGTCTTAAGCAAAGATTAAAGCAAAAATTAAAGGCAAAGTACAAACCCTGACACCTGGGCACTAGGCTGGGCTTTGGGGGCAGATTCAAAAATGAATACTGCTAAGACATCTTAAGCATTTCATTACATGGAAAGAGACGGCTTCTGCCACAAAGACTGCAGTCTAAACAGACAAGAAACAGTCTATTGTTCCTGCAGCTCACCAGTGTCAGGCTATGCACCCCACCCCCTCCTATTTTCAATCTGCCATGTTTTAACAGTTCATAGCTTCTGCCCAGCTGCAACTACTTCAAAAAGTGGGTGGTTCTCTGCAAGTTAGAGGCAAAAACATGCTGAGATTATTCCAGAAGGGACACGCTCATAGTATACTCAGAGATGAAGAATGTTATTGGACTCTAAACTTCACCCTTACGAACACATAGTGATTTCTTTTGATTTTGCATTTTCATGTTGATGTTTCAAATATAAGTAATCAAAATACAAAACAACAAGACTTAGGTTGTTGAGGTATTTTAATTCACATTTATTCATTAGGTCGTACTATATGGGTTACAGCTTCTGAGTTCATAGACTACTTGTTCTACCAGCTATTAAAATTGCTTGCTCATTGCTATTATAAGTTCTCTATAATCCTTGCCAAAATGTCTGGGATGAAGTTTTCCGTGACAAGAGTCCGATGGCTTCTGTTTGTTTTTTTCAGTAGAAAAATATAATTTATGGATATCTTTTTGTTCCTGCGAGCTTTCACTCTTTCTGGAAAAAGAAAGAACTTTCCTGGGAAGAACTTTAGCATTCTTGAACTTGAAAGTTCCAGGACTGGAACTTTGCACAAGTGGACATTGTGTTAAGGACACAACTTTCATTCTTCCCAGGGAATTGCCATTATAAAGTTACCCAAATTTAATCATTAGCACATGCTGAATTATTCAGGGCTAGATTTGGGTAACAGCAATATTGTCTACAAGCCTCAACATCTAGAGATACAAAATAATTGTCCTACAGGCTGAACACACCATTGCGTGTATCACAAGGTAAGAGGTCAGTGGGTTAGTATTAATGTTAGCACCAAGTGCTGGAATACTCTTTTGTTTCTTACAAAGTTCTTAAGGTCTTAATAAGAACTTCCAAATTGCATCAAGATGATGAAAAAGCAATTCTTCATCCTCAGATGACATTTTGCAACACCTTATCCATCCACACTCCAGGTCAACATCTATTGCATCAAGTAGTGAATTACAAGTTATCACTTTCCAGACTTTCTTTGTAAGAGAGGTTGGAGTTAGCCAGGCACATGTTGCCATTCGTAATTGGGATTTTAATTTTACACACAACTTAAAAAAAATGCAGTATGTTCCATGGGGGAGAAAAAATGTGTGATGTTCTTAAATGAAATAATCTAGGAAAGATTAAACATGCCAAAATATAAGGGGTAATCACTAAACTCAGCAATGTCTTTATTTCATAGAATAATCACATAATCCAGTATAGTTCCAATTTGTCAAAAGATACAAACGCATCCTAAAATTTAGCAGGGATATACTACATACAATACATAGAAAATATATTTAGAGTACTCAAGAATCCTAGCAGTAAGAAAATGACATCATTAGCTTGATTAAGTGCATACAAGCTTCCTGAAGGAAGTTAAACCAAAAACTCATAGCAAGAGTAATCCTTCCTTCCTCTAATAGTGCATTTCCTGTCTGGATGTCTGCTTCTCTGTTAACAAATAAGATTTCCTTTAAAAGTTTTATTCTACTTTCCTAGCTACTTTCCCATTAGACCTTGTGCCTACTGTTAAATACACTCCTATACATAAAGTATATTACAGATCTTAAACTTTGAACACCATTGCTTCCATCTAGCTTGATTGAGCTGTAGGTGTTCATTGCAGGGGAGCTGGGCAAGATGACCTTTAAGGGTCCCTCCCAACTCAAACAATTCTATGATTATATGATCTATAGAATCTTCTTCAAGGACTTCACAGTTAAGATCCCTATCACTTACTTTTTCTTCCTAAACATCAGAATTTCTATAGAGAAATGAAGTCATAAGAATGGTGAAATGGCAAGGAAACAAATAACTAAGTAATGAAGTGACTAAATAAGTAAATAAATAAATGCCAAAGCAAACAAACAACAGCAACAAGAAAACATCAGGAGAGCCTTGAAAGTATGTGAAAAAATTGTTTTAATTAATTAGGTTTTCATGATGTGCTGGCTTCTAAGGTTTGCTCTTTCTATTAAGTTTTACATCATCCGTACAGTACTAACAGACTGGTCTTAGGCATGGTAGAAAAGAAGGAACAAGAGCTATACTTTTGATGCTATACTTAGTTCAGTGAGGAAGTAGCCATTTAAAGGCTTGAAAAAGTACTGAATATCCAATTTTAAAAACAGGACTTGAAAAGGAAGATCTGCATGGACCAACTTGCAGCTATAAAGAGAAAAAAACCTGACTGACAGATGAAAAAGATATATTAAAGTTGTGACAATTAACTGAAAGGAAGTAGCACAAAACCCAAAAGAAACATAGGAAACGTGATCACCCACACAAAATTAGAGCAGTAAAATTGACATACATCCTGCTTCATACAAACAGATGTAGCTGCGGAAAATTTCATCAGTACAAGCAGTCCAGTTGTGCATCCACACGCACACTGTGGAGCTCCGCTGGATGGAGAACATCCCGTTGACAACAAACCACTGGGTGTTATCCAAAGACAACACTCCCATGCCAGTTTGGAAACAAAACAGGGCCTGATTCTGCATCAGCCCTTAGCTAAAAGTAAAACTAAACTCATCTCCCTCATTGTCAACATAGGAGCTTGCACATTTGAGCCTGAAACTTGGATAATTTTTACTTTCTTTTGCTTTACTCTCTAAGCACTTTCTGTGTTTAATTACATGGCAAATAATGGCACTGATTCTCACAGATGCTCTGAATTGAATTTAATTATGTCACAATAACTCTTTAATGATACATGATCACCTATCCGAGTGAAGCTGTGAATGGCTTGTTACTGCTATTCCAACTCCGCAGTTAAAGGGAATTAACAATAGGGATTACCTCCCGCTGACTGGCCCCACTGAAGTTACCCAGAGCTCTGGAAGTGACACAGATAGGAAAAAACACCACCATTTGAGAGAAACAAGTTCAATAGCCATTGATTTCCAAGAGGCCTAACCCAGCTTTTTAATAATCGGTAGCAACACAGATTACTGAAGTTGAAAACAGGAATTCCGTATTCCAAGGCTTTTAAACAGTTTCAGAATATTTCCCATGACATTCCTGTGCTAGAAAGTCACATACTAACCACTTTTCAGGCAGTTTTTGACAGATAGCACAGGGGCAACTGCTGCTTCCTTGATCTGCTGGAAACCCCCATGCAAAAGTCTAGAAAGTTCTTCACCAAGAAGGTGACAGGGACAGCACCTTTGTGCATAGGTACAATTACAAATGCTCACTTAAAAGCTGCAGCTGAAGGGCAATTGACATACAATACCATTTATTAGGAGAAACAGCATCACTGACAGGACAGACTGTGCTCTTCTGCGCTTCTGTGAGATTTCTAAGCCAGAAGCAAATGAAGTCTGTCAGCTGGAAGTCTCACTTGGTCTCAAGAATCAACTGAGGGATGTGGGTTAGTGGGAAATGTTGGTGATAGGCAGATGGTTGGACTGGATGATCTCAGAGATCTTTTCCAACTTTGGTGATTCTATGATTCCATTATTTCATCACTATTCATATCAAGCAGCTGCTGCACCTGTCATCATCTCCTGGTTCCTGCAGTTTCCCTTTCCAGTGGTGAAACCAGAGCAACTAGAGAATGTTGCTGCTGTTGCATACTGCTGGGATTTAACTAATACAGGCCACTACTTTCCCAGGATGTATTTCTCCTGACAGCAAAAAGGCTTTTGCTGCCTTAAGCTTTCATCTGTGTGCATGATGTAAGCGCTGCTGCTGAACTACTATAATTAGAGTTTGTATTATTTTTGAGAATTTTACTGTTTGTAGTCATCTTCTTTCCAAAGAACTTCATGTCAGTTTCACCCATCTGTATAACTTCTTTCACTCTGTCCATTTTGAGGCAATAAATGCAGGAAATATCTCATTACATATACACTCCACTTTTAGTGCAACATGGTCTCAGGCTCTAATAAGGTTAAGTGAAAGAACAGTGTTTTCTACGGGAAGTTCAAAGTTTGCCAAAATCTCTTAAGTTGGTCATGAGAAGTTGAACATCAGTCAAACAAATGCAGCACTTTGGTTTAAAAATTTGAATCAAATAATTTTTCTTACATCAGTTCACTGTTAATCCCACCTGAACTACAAGAACAAACTATTCATCTGGTTTAGAACTATCTTTAATGACCAGGTTCCCATGCCAAACTGCTTCCCAAGGTGCACTGTGATATTCCTATGTAGCTGTCACAGTGTAAAAAGGAACACTCAAAGTACATAATATCCTCCTACAAGCAAAGAAAATTGGGGAATCCTGCCGTTCACACTGAGCATTCTTCTGATCTACCCAAATAATCTGTCATGGCTTTAGCCCCCCTTTCTGTTTTGACAAGAACAAAAACCAGTATTGTGCAGGGGAAAAACAGCACAACTTAAGGAGGTTTCTGGTGGTGAAGGTGCCGATTCCTGAACAGCAGCATGCACATGTGACAGCACTCCCTCAGCAGGGACACCGACATCACTTCTTGTGCTGTTGCTGAATTCCCTGGGCACCTAACAGTTCAACATCTCTATCCTGCTGCCACTTTGGGTGAAGTGATCAATGAATGAAGGGCATCAGTACATAAATCTCTTTTCTGAAGAGAAATACATGAAAATCCCAGCTCGGCAAGACCTCCCAGACTCCCCTCCACTAGCTTGGTTTTAGGCCAACTACTCCAGAGTATGCCCAATCTCAAGGAATTATTTCATCTCTCAATTCACTTAATGTTGATATTTTGGTTCAAAGTTTTCAAGGTGAAACCCAGCCCATTCTGTGACTGCCTAACTGAAGTTCAAGGAACTCACATTCCGAAGTTGCAGCCTGCAGTTCCCCAAACCGTTATGCCACAGCATCTGTTCCGTTTATGCTGAAAAATATCAGGTTCAGAAACCATACAATTCTGAAGTCGTCTCTCAACACCACATTAAAACCTGTTTTCACTGCACCAGTAATTTCCAGATACCTCTGTATGTCCAGTGACACACCAGTTCCTCCTGAATCCACTGATGAATTATTCTTCTTGAAGGCCCCAGTGCTTATTAGTACCCAGGAGACTGTACAAGCACTTTGGAGTACTTCATTTTTTCTGCATCTATTCCTGTTTTACATTTTATCCACAGTCATTAAGCTCTTGCTGTGCGCAGGACAGAGTACAGCATTAGCTGCTTGCTGTTGACTTCAGTATTCGTGATAAGAACACAGTCATTCTATGTCAAACTCTGTTAGACTTTGGTTAAGAAAACACAAGATTTTTAAAAACACGCTTCCAGAGCCAAGTTCAAACTGCACAAGTTTAATGCCTCTGGCCAAAGTTTTGCTGCAAATTATGCCTGCAACAGCCAAGACTAAAAAGAGCAAGGCAGGCTTATACGTGTGTATCTGAAGTATTTCACAGCTCTTGTTTAAAGGCTATTTCCATTGCTTGCCCCAAACAGTGCATTTTTCAGCAGCTGCATATTTTTGACACACTTGAGTCCAAAAAAAAAAAAAAAAAAATAGTGGACAAAAAGTCAGAGGAAGTCAAAGTAGTGTGACACCTAGCAGAGTATCTGGACAGAAAGCTTCAGGTTGTCATTGACCTCTTCCATGCATCTACTACTGCACTTTCCAGGTTCAAAACATAGTTTTATTTAAATAGACAAGTCATGAAAAAAAAAAAAAATGACACAGCTGGTAAATATCTCTATCTGGAGCCTAAGAAGAATCTGATTCTGAGGATGGGGTGCAAAACTGGACATGAGGGGCTTCATAAAACAGTGGGTAAGACAGTGGGTAACGCAAGTTTGCAAGTGTTTCATAGGGAAACCATAAACTGTAACAGAATAGAAAGTACTAACCAACACATCCTTGTTGCAGAGTGAAATCTCTTCTTTCACCAGATCCAGTACACAGACCGCCTCCACTACAAACACTACACTGAAGTACTCTGAACCGGAGCAGTGCCTGAAAAGGCTTACAATTAACTACACCCAGCAGAACATGGTAACACCACTGAAACCACTGACAAGGAAAGTCCGGATGCCAATCAAGACTATCATCTGCTGCAAATCCAACGCGGAGCTGCGACAGCACAGAGACAAGAGCAACAAGCGCCAGTAGCCAACTTCCGTAATAAAGTATGTGCTTTCGCTTCACAGCTGTTTACCAGCCCAGCCCGCTGCTGCCCCGGGAGCCTCAACCGTGACAGCAGCATCCAGCAGCTGCCCTTGCTGCTGCTACGGCTGGGGCATGGCTCGGCTGCCAGCCTGAAGCCCCTGCCCTGCTGAGAGCCACTCCACTCCTCCACCCACTCCGCCAGCAGCTGGAAAAACCCTGCTTGGAAAAAGAAAAAGAGAAAACAGAAAAATAGAAAAAGAAAGAAAGGAGAAGAGAAAAAAAAGAAAGAGGGGATGATGCAATGATATACCCTCGAATGGGCTTGGCTGCAAGGCTCGTGAGGGAGGTTAAGTGTCTGGATGGATGGATCTCTAACTGGGATGAATGGATTGATAGACTAACGGGCAGAAAGATAGATAGATAGATAGATAGATAGATAGATAGAT